>NC_081182.1:59755456-59924818 GCF_029867415.1 Vicia villosa
TATGAAAATATAGACCGACCTATAAGGCTTCATAGGCTTTTTTAATAGCCTAAGCTTGGTCTATGTAATTAAATAGGCTTTTAAAAAAGTCTAAGCATGACCTTTTTATCAAATAGGTCTGACTTGACCTGGCCTTAAATAGGCTAGACTATAGGCCCCTATAGGCCGGTCTGGCCTATTCCCATCCCTATCAGAAAATTAAGTAACCCTTTACCAAACATGGAAAAAAAACATTGATACAACTAGAAATGCTATGTCCACTACACAAAAAGATCTTATAATTGATAGGATGAATGCAACCAAGATTGAAATGGTCAAAAGTTGCTTTGACGATTTAATTAAATGGATGGATATGGAATCTAAGATGCTGAAGCAACGGGAAAAAATAGAATTGTTGAGATATGGTGATGGAAATAAATAATATTTTCATGCATCCATAAAGGCTAAGCAACTATTTAAGAGTATGTGCAACATTAAAAAAGATGATGGCTCTTTTGCAAATAACCATAAGGAATTAGAAAATGAAGTTGTGATGTTTTATAAAAAAGTTGATGGGCCAGGCTGCTTCAGACCTCGAGGGGATCGACAGAAATGCAACGAGGGTAAGCCCCAGCTAGATGTAGACCAAATGGACCTTCTTACTTTGCATGTTATAGAAGATGAAATAGTGTTAGCTCTCAAAGGTATTGACAATGATAAGTCACTAGGTGTGATGGTTATGGGGTGTATTTTTACAAGAAATCATGGTTAGTAATTAGTAGTGATGTAATAAATGTTGTCAAATACTTCTTTGTCAATAATATAATGTATAAGGCTTCTAATTGCTTAATGGTCACTCTAATTCCAAAACATAGTGGTGTGAAAAGGATAAAGGATTATAGGTCGATTGCTTGTTGTAGTACTCTTTACAAAATAATCTCCAAAATCACAGCCAATAGAATGGGCAAGGCGCTAAATGCTATCGGCTATGATTTAGAAGGCATGTGATACGTTAGATTGGAATGCCTTACATAGTATCATGAACGAAGTTGGATTCCCAAGAAAATTCACCGTATGGATAATAGTTGTGGTAACATTTGTTTCTTATAGATTTAATGTTAATGGATAGTGTACTGAAATTATGGAGATAAAGACAAGGCTTAGACAAGGATATCCCATATCGCATGTACTCTTTGTTGTGGCGATGGAATTTCTCAGCAGATACTTATTCAAAATGTAGAAGAATAGTAATTACAATTACCATCCAAAATGTGAAAAATTGAGTATTACAAATCTGTGCTTTGCAGACGACCTTGTGATGTTCTCGCGAGGTGATAAGATATCGGTTCAAATGATGATGAATGTATTCAATAGATTTTCAAGGGTAACATGGCCGGTAGTAAATCCCGTGAAATGCAAACTATACTGTGTTGGAGTTGATTTGGAAGCTAAACCGAATTTTCTTAACACAACAGGATTCCAGGAAGAGCATCTACCTTTCAAATATTTAGGGGTACCGGTACCTAGAAAAAAAATCTTGCTAGTAATCACTTTATGCCGCTAGTGGATCCAATTGACTGTAAGATCAAACATTGGACTGCTCGGATGTTAACATACGCAGGGAGAATGCAGCTTATTAAGAGTGTAACATTTGCTCTTACTAACTACTGGCTACAATGCTTCCCATTTCCCAAATGTGTGATTCAAAAAATAGAATCAATCTGTCGTATTTTCTTGTGGACATGAGGTATTGAAGGTAGTCGAAAGTCATCGGTGGCGTGGAAGAAAGTATGTAAACCCAAATGTCAAGGTGGTTTGAATATTATTGACATAGAGATGTGGAACAAAACCAATTTGATTAAGCTTCTATAGAATTTGAGTGATAAATCCGACTCTCTTTGGGTTAGATGAATTCAAGCTTATTATATGAAGCATAAGCACATGATGGATATTGATATTAAGCCTACTTACACTTGGATTATGAAGGTTATTCTTAAGCAAAGAGATGATATAAAGAATATGGGAGAGTGGAACGAAGTCATGGAATGGAGTAAGTTCAACATGGGCAGAGTTTATAGAATATTGCATAAAGTTACTTAAAAGGTTGAATGAAGGGGCTTAATGTTTGACAATATTGCATAACCCCATGCAGTTTTTATCTTGTGGCTTGTATGTCATGAAAGACTAGCCACTAAGGATGGATTACTCAAGTTTGGAATGATAGATAATATGAAATGTTGTTTTTGCTCATGTGGGGAATTAATAAAGCATCTGTTCTTCGAATGCCCCATTACAAAAAAGATTTGGGTTGAAATTCAGGAGTGGATGCAGGTTCAACATAGACCTGAAGATTGGCACAAGGAGGTCGATTGGTTAATTTATCACCCTAAGGAAAAGAGTGCAAAGGCTGCTGTAATCAAATTGGAAGCCATATATGAAATATGGAATCTCAGAAATAATAAAAGTTTTGGCAAGGAGAAAGCTACCATGCAAATAGGGAGGAAAATTATAGACACTATAGTTTATAGAGGTTGGAGTAATAAGAAGCTAAGGAAGTATATAGCTATCCTGATGTTAGAAGGATGATAGATTTCTCTAAGTTCCATAGTTTCCTTAATTTCATAGTGGCTGGATCTGTAACATCTTTTTAACCCTTGTAAAATATTCACAATATAATACAAATTAATTCAAATAAAACAACCACACGAGGATGTCACCTTCATAAGTAAATGTCCCACTCTGTAACACGGGTTCTAAAAATTATATAAATCAAACATTTCTTTAATAACACAATAATAATGTCAACTATCTCGAAGCAGAATTCATAGTTTGAAAATATCTTTATTAAACTTCATAAAACATCATTCATAACTTCAACGTTCAAGTTCCATAATCCAAAACATCACAATGCCATGAAAGGTAATTCATCATAATAAAACGATTAAAGAGAAATATAATAGTTCCAAAAAAGCAAAACAACGATCCTGACCCAGATTTTACGTATCAGAGCAAGACTCACTTTTTATTCTAAATAAACGACAAAAGGACTCCACGAAGTTATCCTCTAACTTCCGCAGACTATTCCTGATTACCTGCACGTTATCCACCTGGAGGCAACATTCAAAAAGAAAGAGAGTGAGTATTTCATAATTATTTTATAAGACATAAGGAATAAATACAGTAATGGTACACAAATAATCAACAACCACACATACACCAATACAACGTATCCTCATGCTTCACATACTTACACCTGAACGTCATCATATAATTTAATCACACCCATCAATTGATTCATCATTCACATCACGAATACTCAAAAATCATTCAATCATGAAATGTCACAAGCAATGCAATGCAACACCAAGACTCATGCATGTGGTACCAACACTTCACTCATGACTCATTCATCGTTCTCTAAAGATCCCCACCAATAGGATTGATTCTCGCTTGGAAATGGAATACTTCACAATATCGCACTCAATCCGCACAATGGGATTGAGGCAATCACTGGACAATTTGTCCTACAGACATCATTGGACTATTATCCTATAATATGCTATGAATATATGATGCACAACTTCATAATAATCAACGACCACAAATAGTCAAAATGGCATCATAATTCATTCATCATATCTTATCACATATTCATCTCAACTACACAACCATCTCAATCAAAACAACACCAATTGTCAGGTTATTCAACCATCACATCTTCATAGAATTATAACAAGCATATACATACATGTAATCGCATAATCAAATTCGATATAAACGGCTCTCTAAATCCATCCAAACATACTTATTAAATCTGGAAAATTACTCGAAAATTAGTATAAATCATAAGCTTCCATAATCCGAAATCATTTTTCAAAAATAACATTTTTCGTCCCAGTGGCCCTTGCTAAGCTCCCCCTGCCCGCGCTACGCGCGTTCTAAGTGCGCTTTATGATTTCTGCAGAAAAATTCTGCGCCAATAGCCTTATACCAGTCAGAGTTTTCCACCCCAAAACCTATTTTAATCATTATTTCCCTGCAAATTAAGGCATATTAACCTAGTTCTAACATGTATTAATCATTACAAACATCAAACCCCAATTGTTCATCACAACTTTAATACCCATCATTAAACCCTAGACCTTCAAATCCATAAACATGGTGAATTTGACTACAGTTCATGTCATCATTCACCAATTCCTCAATTAACAACATCCCATAACATACAAATAACATAATCCAAACAAACATCGTCATAGTTCATCAAGATAATCAAATTCATCATAAAACCCCAATACACAACCCAACCTACAATTATCAATTCCTTAAGGAAAATATAATAATTAGGATAACCCCCTTACCTTAGATTATAGGTTAGCATGATTCTCTTTCTAAATTCTACGGTCGATTCTTCTTCTCTTCTTCTTACCCTAACTTTTTCTTTCTTTCACGCTTCTCCAAAAAGTATACGTTGAATGAATATTCTCCCCTTTTTCTCTATTTACTTAGTTAGACTTAGAACCCCTAATATGATATCCCTATTGTTCCCTTACTAACTCCACCTCACATTATCTCATTTATTTTATTTTAATTAAATAGTAATGTTAATTAGAATTATATTTATTTTATTAATCTAACTAACACCTTAATTTCACTACCCCACACACATCACACTTAGGTATCACACGTCACATAAACATCACATATACTCATCGATAAATCATAATGACTCATATAATCACAAAAACAACCAAATAATAGATTAAATAATTAAATCTAATTTTTGAGGTATTACAACTCTCCCCCTCTTAAAGAATTTTTTCCCTCGAAAATTACCTAGCGGAAACAAGAACGGACAAGAATATGTCATATGATCTTCTCGCTCCCATTTCAGACTTTCACCCACTGGTCCACCCTGCAACACCTTCACGAAGGCTATCTTTTTACCTCTCAATTGTTTCACTTCCCGTCCTTCTATTCACACTGGTGACGCTTAAATAATCAGGTTATCTCTCACTTATACATCATCCATTTGAATCACATGTGAAGGATGCAAAATGTATTTCCTCAATTGAGACACATGAAACAAATCATGAAGATTCACAAGTGACGGCGACAAAGCAATCCGATAGACCACCTCACCCATCCTCTATGAAATATGATACGAACCAATAAAACACGGCGTAAACTTTCGCGACCTCAAAGCTCTACCGAAACCAGTTACTAGGGGTGGTAAAGCGGGCAACCCGCCCCGTTTAAGCTCGTCCAAAAGCGGGGTGGGGCGGGGCGGGCTAACTTAGGTGTCCGAGATCAAAAGTCAAGCCCGCCCCGTTTACTAACGAGTTGGCGGGTTGGCGGGCGGGCCCGCCAATTTTATTAATTTATTTTACAATTTGATTTACTAAATAATTTATAAATTTCTTATTATTACCAAAGAGGTCGATAAAAGATTTTTCTTAACAACACACAATATAACTTCAACATGTCTTAAAGACCAATTACAACAAAAAAAATGAAATAAACTCAAGCACAATAAAAAAAAATATAAAAATAAATACATCACAATGCATAAAAAGTAACTACTAAAAGAATTCAATTAAGAATTTACACAAGACAAACAGTAATATTACATTGCATAATACATCACAATGCATAAAATAGTATTGCATAAAATATCAGCACCTAACTTTCTCAATTTTTATATCATATAGACTCTAATATTGACCGATTTTTTAATAGTTAAATCATAAATTTGTCCCACGTATACACTAATCAAATCCTTCCTGTTCTTAAAATCAACATCTATTTCTAAAAAATACATGTAAGCTAATGTATTGAGAATTTAATAAATATGCATACCATATAAGTGTTATTTTATTTCAAAATTTTCAATCAACACTTGTATTAGAAAGTTATAGAAATAATATTATAATTATAATTCAATCATCAGTCAACATAATCTTAAGAGAAGAGTGTTGTTTTTATAGTTAAAGTTATTTTAGTTCTAAAATAAAATAAAAAGTTTTAACGAAAAGCCCGCGGGCAAAACCCGCTCGCCCCGCTTTTTTAAGCGGGTTAGGCGGGGCGGGCCAACTTAAGGTACCGAGCTGAAAACCTCAGCCCAACCCGTCCAAAATGGCGAGTCAAACGGACCGACCCGGCGGGCCTGGCCCGTTTTGCCACCCCTACCAGTTACCATAGTAACTCTAAAAAATACATGATCATCCACCTAGAACTCAAGTGCTTTCCTCCTCTTATCATGATAAATATTTTGACGACTCTGAGAAGTCTTCACCCTCTCTCGAATCATCCTTATCTTTTTAATGGTATCCTCAACAATCTCATGTTCGAGTACATCAAACTCTCCTGATTCATTCCAACACAGCGGAGTTCTACACTTTCTACCATACAATGCTTCATACGGTGTCATACCGATACTCGCATGAAAACTATTGTTGTAAGTAAACTCAATCAATGGAAAATGGCTATCCCAAGATCCTCCTTGGTCTAACACACAAGACCTCAAAAAAAATTCTTGAATGAATAGTCCTCTTGGTGTGACCATCCATCTGCAGATGATACGCCAAACTCAATCTTAATGTAGTACCCAACTGTCATACCCCAAAATTTGCCCACATTATTTCTCCTATTCAAGTTTCAAATCCATATGCAAAGCTCCTAAACATATTCTCCTACACAAGGCTCTGAAACTAGGGTTTGACTTATTCAAGGGAAAATCAGTGAATCAATGGTCCCAAAGCATCTCACATGGCTAAATACACTTCACACTACCTCTATGACAAGTATCAAGGTCTATCTCAAAGTTCTGGTCATTCAAAAGTTCAGAAGGTCAACAGTCGACTGGGTGACCTATAAAGTCAATTATGGTCATAGTAAAGTCAAAACTCTTGATTTTTTGTCAAAATCCTCATATTGAAGTATAATTCACCATTTGATCAAGAATTGATCATGGTTCATCAAGGAAAGATCAAAAAACCAACAAATCAAAAAGTTTCTAAATTAGGGTTTTGTATAGGAAAAGTCAACTGAACTTTGACCAGCATCAGAAAATCTCCATCCAAAGCTCACATTGAAGGAAATTTGATTCTCTACAAATTTGTGTCTCACATGCCAAGTCTAAAAATGCTTCATTTGAGAGATATGGACCAAAACATTACAGGTCCTTTTCAAGAGTCAACAAAAAGCCACTTTTTTCAAAAGGACACACAAGGAGCATGGAAAATGATTTTGATATGAGACCAAAAGCATTGGTTAGAGGACTCTCTGAGGTTTCTAAAAAGTCCTAGAACACCTCCATACCTAAAAAATTGAGGGAGATGTGCCTTGTCAAAGTTGGCTAATTTTGAAGGAAAAAATGTGAACAAAAAAGCTTCAAAATTGATTTCTTTACAAAGAGGCCCATGATTTTATGATCCAATCTTGTTACTCAAGATATCCAAGACATCCAATCCAATTCCCACGAAATTATATGATTTAATTAAATTTTATATGAATTTTTATTCATTTAAATGTGGTGTAAATCATGTAAATCAAAAAGAAAAATCAAATATTTGATTAGAGATACTATATGGATCAAATTCAATCATTATTAAAGTGGTATTACCAATATAATTTCGTTCAAGAAGGGATTGGAAGGAAAAGATTGAGATAGGAGCATATTTAGGAACTTTCAAAATCAATTTCCCATCAAATTTACAAAGATTGATTCATCAATATTTTTTCTACAATTGTTGCCCTAAATCAGTCCACTATAAGTACAGGATCATACTCTGAGGTATGGGGGTCGAAATCACAAGGATTTGCAGTCCATAAAACAAAAACAAAAACTCAAGGTTTCAGAGAAAAAAAAGACATTCGGATTCTACATTGCCTTATGATTTAGGCCTAGCGAAGGTTCCCAATCAACTCCTTGGTGTTTTCTGGAGCGAGTCCAATCCTTACCCACGAGAGAATCACTCAGAACAATCGCAGGTACGTTCACGGTTTGGCTCCCCTAACTTAGAATCGTTCTCGATAAATCGCGCATAATGAATGAAATTTGAGTGCATATTTGTGTTATTGATATGATTTCGAGGCTTTCCATATGTTTCAATTGAAGTTTAAGTGTAGGTTTGAGATTCCGCCATGACTAGGGTTCAGAAGCTCCGAATCAGGGGTTCCCGTGCTAGGCTTAATTGGACCGAGTTAATAGTATCATCATGTTCAGGAAACCAAAACAAATTGATCCATGGATTTGGTTTCGATTTTTGTTGCTTGCATAGTGTTTTATGATGTTGCAGGGCTGAGGAAACATTTGAAAACCGTTGCCTATAATGTCTGCGTTTCCAAAAAATCCAACGAGGAAGACGAGTTGGGAAGCGCGCGTTGGGTATATTTGAAAAAATGTTTTTTCTATATATTCTTATTGTTTCAATTAATTTGCAACCAGTGTCACTGGTACAGTTGGCTGAGGCGTATGAGGGTGTATCAGCAGGGAGTAGGTTCGATTCCCCGTGGGGATGTCAATTTTGCACGCTATTTTTTTTACGCTATTTTTTTTAGTTGATCATTTGCAGATCCAGTGTGATGAAGGCATACACACGCGTGGTGCACCATCAGCCATCAACCACTGGATTCGATTTAAGGTCAGATCCAAGGATATCTGGACGAAGCTCCATCATATGCGCCCTCAGCCATGCTACGCACAATCAAGAGATAAGAAATTTTCAATTTTTTAATAAAACTTATTTAATATATATATTAACTGTTTTTTTTTTATTATAAAAACCATTATGTTTTACTTTCAAAACTTTTTTCTATTTTAATTAATAATTCATTTATTTATTTTTATTTTTACTTCTTATATTACATTTAATTATTCAATTATTTCGAAATCTCATATTTACTTTGTTTTAACTCCAAAAAATCCTAAAAAATATATTTCATACTCAATTTTATTTTTCTCGATTCGATTTAGTTAATTAGGTCGTTCGACCAATAATTAATTAAATTATTTTCTTATTTAAATCGTACTCTAACCAGGATTTACGAACATCCCACTACACTGAATATTTATTTTGTGTCTTTTCAGGGTTGACTCTTCAAATACGCTCCGACTGTGCGCCCAATCAAAATACAAAAGCTAAGTATTTTATTTATCCAAAGTTTTTTTTTGCTTCCTTGCTGATTTTTAGGGTTTGCCCTTATATTTTCTGAACTGTGCATACATTCACTCCTTCTATTTTTCTTCTGCCTTTGCCATTGTTCAGGTTTACCTCAGAGGCAACCTCCGACTCTGACCATATCAGATCAAATGCAAAGCTAAGTATTTTCTTGTATAATTTTATTTATTTTCTTTTAATTTCTTGATTCTTTATTTTAGGGTTAATCCCGTTCGCCTTTGAATTAGCCATACACTCACTATTTATTTATTGGTTTGCATTTTCAGGGTTGTTGATTGCCAAAGCTACGAGTTTGGTAACCCTGAACCCTAGCCTTATATTTTCCTGCTTTATTATTACTTGTGTCAAACCCTGATTAAGGGATCCACTGGTTTCATTGTCCCCTCCCCCGTATTACTGTTTCTTGCCTTTATGTTATCTGCGTGGCTAGTAATTTAGGGAGTGATAACCTCGAATTGAACCTAGAATGATTAATTACAAGATAAATAACTGAATCAAATCACGTGATTGGTGCACACACGCACGCTTTTGGGTAACCCTCTCTGTTGCCTTGTTGCCTGTTGCCTTGTTGCCTTGTGTTTTTTGCAGAATAACCAGTCCCTCGAATATGAGGATACCTCAGCCATGTTGCCTCGATAAAAGGTCATGAGACCCTAAAATGATGCTGCCTTCGATACACGAACATGACCTCGACCCTCGGAAAAAGGCTGAGGTATCCTCTGGTTGCCTACGAAAGGCTATTCTGATCCTTCCCCTTAGACTACCTGCCTCTCTATGGCATGGGTCAGTCTTAGGACGAATGATAACGCGAATGATAACACGATGACCCTTCAACCTCCAAACGAAAGGCTTCCTTCCCTCTTATGGCAAGGATAGACCCTTTCATTCTGAAAGGCTAAAAAGAGACCTATCATCTGAGTTTAAGGTAATTGCCCCTAATTGCCTTGCAATGCTCATCTTTAATATTCTTTCTCACAATTCTTCGAAAACTGGCTACGCTCATTTACGAGCTAAAGTCCATTTTTTCTTTCATCTACCTTTTTCTAAAAACAAACGAGCAAGCAAAGCAATTAAGAGCCCATGGATAACCATGGATGCAAAGGGTGCCTTACACCTTCCCTTTGCATAAATTACCCCCCGAACTTAGATTTCTTTAAAGGTTTTTTTCTGTTTCTTTTTGCCTTTCCGAATTTGTTTGGATAAAATAAAAGTCGGTGGCGACTCATGCTTAACCGCGACATTTCGATATAAAAGTCAGTTCACCGTATTACAGAACTGGCGACTCTGCTGGGGATAAAATTTCGATAAAATAGGGGTTACCTTAAAAGTTTAGGATTCACCTTAAATGTTTTCTATTGTTTGCTTTGCTTGTTTTATTTTTCAGGGCTGTTTTGGGAAAACTGAAGGACGAATCCTATTCCCGGATTCAAGAACACCTAAGATTAGGAGTGGCATAGTCATGGAGACCCCCCTTGTGCATGCTTGGGGTTGGTCAAAATGAAGTTCACACTTGAGTTAGGCCTCCACTGGTTATTGTGTACCTCTTTTGCATGAGAGAGGTTTATGCATGTATCTTTGGGTGCGTCGGAGCTCAAGGACCTTTAGTAACCCTTAACCCATCCTAACTTTTAGGAATGTAGTGGGGGGCTATTCTTGGTGCATGCCAAGTTATGGTCGCTACCCGATACTACAGCTCAGATAGGTTTCTTCCTAAAGTATCATTGCGTGGTATGCATGTACCATGTTCGAGGGTGCTTTAGAGGGGGCTGACAATTCTGAGTCACTTGGTAGAACCCGTTTCTGAAATCTCCTTATCCATAGAAATACCCTTGGGAAGGGCACCTGATCAGACTCCATGCAAGCCTTAAGCCGAAAATTGTGTGACTTGTGTGACTTGTTTGTGTTTGCTACTAACCTTCATTTCCTCGCAGGTTTTGTTAAAAGGACGTGTTTGCCCTTACTATCTCACACTATGCCTAATGAATTGCATTCGCATAACATTCATGACATCATGACATCATAAGCATAACATGATTTAACTAACCCTTTCAAGGATCTTAGGGATTTAGGGCGCACAATTTCAGGTGCCCTTATCAAAGGTTGATCTCCTAATCAAGGGGCAAGAGGATTTATTTTCCTCTGGCCACATACCTTCCAATTCAGAGATCCAGTACCTATCAAGGGGCAAGAGGATTTATTTTCCTCTGGCCACGTATCTTCAAATTCATAAGTATCCTGAATCAGAGGCGATGACCCACTCGATATGGTGAGCTTGATTCTTAAAGAAGGACGCTTAAAAATGAAAGCCAAGGTTCTTCAGACGAAGCTGTGACTTATTAAATTTCTAAAGTTGCTAACTAAATTCCTTAAAGATCCTTGAAAACATTTCATTTGCATTCATAACATTGCATAACAGGTTTCCTATGATGGGTTTCTCATCCTTCCTCGCTGTTTATTTCAGCATCATGAATCTCGAACAATCAGTTAAGGATCTTCAAGCTCAAAACACCGAGTTCCAAGCCTTGATTCTGAATTTGTCCAAAGGGCAAGAAGAGCTGAAAGCCATGTTGACTAAAAAGAAGAAGAAAAAGGGTAAGAAGACTAAGGTGAAAAAGCTTAGACCAATCTTGCAACTCAGAGATGCTGAAACCTCTGAAGACAGTGACGAAGATGAGCAAGATGATGATGCTAGTATCAAAACTGAGACAAAAAGTAACCATGATTCTTCCAAGCACTCTGACGAAGAAGAGGACTATCACCCTGAGGATGAACATCCTGATGACAAATATAAGTTGCTGGAAGAGCGTCTGAGAAGCGTGGAAATTCAGAAGATACCCGGGATGGATTTTGAAGAGTTAGGACTCGTTCCTGGGGTCGTTATTCCTCTGAAGTTCAAGGCTCCCGCTTTTGCTAAGTATGATGGAATTTCCTGTCCCAAGATGCACCTGAGGTCTTATGTGAGGAAGATTCAGCCTCACACTGCTGATAAGAGGCTCTGGATCCATTTCTTTCAAGAGAGTTTATCTGGAACTCAACTCGAATGGTATTACCAACTGGAAAGTACCAACATCCGTACATGGGAAGATTTGGTTGTTGCCTTTTATCAACAATATCAATACAACTCTGATCTTGCACCAACTCGCATACAATTACAAAGCATGTCAATGGGACCTAAAGAAAGTTTTAAGGAGTATGCTCCAAAATGGAGAGATCTAGCTGGAAGAGTCAAACCCTCCTTATCCGACAGAGAGTTGGTAGATATGTTTATGAATACACTGACTGGCCCTTTCTATAGTCATTTGCTGGGAAGTTCGTCATCTGGATTCACTGAGCTTATACTGACTGGGGAACGCGTTGAGAATGGCATCCGAAGTGGTAAGATTCAAGCTGCTACATCCTCAGGTGTTACAAAGAAGCCTCTCAGTGGGAAGTCAGATTCAAATAATAACCATGGCCAATCTGTTGGGGCAGTTTTGATCTCCACACTGACACCTCAGAGAAGTCGTCAAAACATGCAAGACACGCCTAGGCGTCAGTTCACAAAGATCAATATGTCACCAGCTCAAGCACTACAATACTTGTTGAAGTTAAAGTTGATCACTCTAAAGGATCCCCCTAAGAATCCTAGCACTTCTGCTCGAAGCTATAATCCTAAAATGAGGTGTGCATACCACTCTGATAGTCCTGGTCATGATACGAATAGCTGCTGGACGTTGAGGAACAGAATCCAAGATATGATCGATGCTGGAGAAGTCGAGTTTGATCCTCCTGAGACTCCTAATGTAGCTGCTAATAATGTGGATGGCTAGAAGGATAAACTTTTAATCATTAGTTTTACTTTCGTTTGCAAATTTCTATTCTGTTTGTGTAAACATTCGAATTATGATAGACATTATCTCTTTTTAATAATCATCATCAGTGCATTGCATATGTTTGTCTTGAATAATTTATTTCGTTATCACTCATTTTAAAATTATGTCTTTACTTTGCATATGTTTTTATGATACTCAACTCCTGCTAAAGCTGTAAGCCTTTTGAGGGAGGATGACGAAAACGATACCGCAACCTCATACAGTATGCTTTTGAGCGGACTATGCTGACGATGTACATGCATTATTTCAATTCCTAAACAGTGGAGATATAAGGATGTTAATCCCTCGTCAACCCCTTTGAGCCTAAGGAGTAGAAGTTTTCTTTCTTGCACAATTTAAAACCCTTGATCATAACCTGGGGCAGGGTAGTTCTCAGTTTAATTTAGCTGTGCATTTTATTTCAAGAGAATCATTTAGCACACCTTTCAACAAAGGTTTCAATCAAAAAGCCAATGATGGTTCATCAATCATCAAGCAAGGCAGTCAATATCTTTCAAAAAAAAATGAAAAAACATATATACAAAGAAAAGCCTGCTAAGTCAAAAATCGAAAAAGATGACTTAGGCAAAAATCAAGGCATCCCGCTGACTGTAATCTCAAAATAGACAGTTCAGGCAAAAGTTAGGGATATCAAAAAAAATGAAAAAAGAAAAGTCAATAAATTCCTGAACAACACAATGTTGTGACTACCAAAAGGAAGAAGTGACTGCCATCTCAAAAGTTCTCTTTGCTTGTGAACCACCATCATTATCAAAGGTGCAAACCCAAAAGTCTCTTGGAACCCGAATGCATAATCTGAATTAACTGAGCTTAGGACTGAAGATCATCACGAAGAGGGGTGGGTACAATCAAACTTTGAGCCTTTATCCTTTGTTTCTTAAACCGTTAACCAAGCCACGTTACAACCCTTGAAAGTCCTAACTGAAGCATGGTTAGTTCGAAAGCATACTGTCACCAAAAAGGTATCCCGACTCCTTAAGGTTTACTACAAATGTTAAGTTGATATCTTGTTTTCACAAACATCACATTGTTACAAATAGCATGTTTTTACAAATATCACGCTTTTACATCTTTTGTTTTAATGTTTTCCAAAAACTCAAGACAGACGTATGCATTGCATCTCATGAATTCATTATTAAACCTATTCTGCTACATAATTTCAAATGCTAGCATCAGAAAGAACTTGTAACAGGGTACAACTAATGACTGAAAATTATCCCGACAGACAAGATTACTCCAAAGAAGCAATGTCTCCTATGTATACAAGGGGCATGGCACGTTTACCCAATCAACCTGGGGGCAATCAGGTCAAGTTTCAAAAATCTCTCAGAAATATCAAACAATCAGGGACATGCACCCAAGTGGGTTTGAAGCTACTTCCCGATCAGTCAGGGGCATCATACTAAGTAGGGGCATGTCACCCATAGTGCACATCTCATAAAGTCCTCGCGAGGCAAATATTTCCAAAATCCCTACTAGCAGGGGCAAATCTATGCAAGTCCAGTTTGACATCTTGATCAATACTCAGCGGTGTGTCCTAATCAAATCCAGGAATGGTAATTACTATAATACCGGGGGCAATGTTCAAGGCATCCATGCCTTCCCACAACTCCGATTTCACAAGGTCATATCCCCACAGAGCAATTCTCAAGAAGATATCTTTAAAGACATGGCTCCCAAACAGAGTTTACATATTCAACACTACCGTTTCTCCAACACTTTGCTCTTCTCCAACATGGTGTATTAATATCTCTAATCCCCAATTAGGGTACATCAAGTTACTGGTCATCCCCAAGCAAAATCAAAAATCCCTCAGCTGAGCATCTTCAAAAATAAGATCAGATATCAAAATCACAATGATACAACGATTTATTTTCTCAATCAAGGACAAATCATATTCTGACATCATATATCATAAACATATTCATACATTGCATACATTACCTCACATGCAAGTTTCTCATTTATTTTGAGAAACTCATAATACATGCATCATAACATTGCATAAAGACTAACTCTACTTTTTTTCAGGACACAAGTGCAAGCAGATAAACAATATTTACGATCTAATTCAGATACTATGAACGGTACTGACACGATCATCTCTCCAAGACCTAATTCGGCCACCACGAATGGTGCTGACACAATCAAAGAAAGAAACAGACTTAATCACGACACGCAATTCAGAAAAAATCACGACAACTGAGTCACGATAAAGGAATCACGACAACTGAGTCAAGATAATGGAATCCCGACAACTGAGTCACGATAAATGAATCACGACAACTGAGTCAAGATAAAGGAATCACGACAACTGAGTCAAGATAAAGGAATCACGACAACTGAGTCACGATAAAGGAATCACGACAACTGAGTCAAGATAAAGGAATCACGACAACTGAGTCAAGATAATGGAATCCCGACAGCTGAGTCACGATAAAGGAATCACGACAACTGAGTCAAGATAATGGAATCACGACAACTGAGTCAAGATAATGGAATCCCGACAACTGAGTCACGATAAATGAATCACGACAACTGAGTCAAGATAAAGGAATCACGACAACTGAGTCAAGATAATGGAATCCCGACAACTGAGTCACGATAAAGGAATCACGACAACTGAGTCAAGATAATGGAATCCCGACAACTGAGTCACGATAAAGGAATCACGACAACTGAGTCACGATAAAGGAATCACGACAACTGAGTCACGATAATGGAATCACGACAACTGAGTCAAGACAATGGAATCCCGACAACTGAGTCACGATAATGGAATCACGACAACAATGGAGTCACAACGAGTAAGTCACACATCTAATCCCAGTATTCAGTTCAGAAACAATCATGACAATAGAGTCATTACGATTAACTCACTTCATACTCCCACCTGGATGGCATCTTCAAGCCCATCCCCGACAAAAGTCCCTTCATCATCAGCTAGGGCAAATTCCTGGGTATTCTAGTGTTCAATCATCTTCCACCTTCAGATACCGACTGGCACACAAACCACTCTACATCTTCAGGTTTAAGATAATTGAACAGGGGCAGCTGTCATACCCCAAAATTTGCCCACATTATTTCTCCTATTCAAGTTTCAAATCCATATGCAAAGCTCCTAAACATATTCTCCTACACAAGGCTCTGAAACTAGGGTTTGACTTATTCAAGGGAAAATCAGTGAATCAATGGTCCCAAAGCATCTCACATGGCTAAATACACTTCACACTACCTCTATGACAAGTATCAAGGTCTATCTCAAAGTTCTGGTCATTCAAAAGTTCAGAAGGTCAACAGTCGACTGGGTGACCTATAAAGTCAATTATGGTCATAGTAAAGTCAAAACTCTTGATTTTTTGTCAAAATCCTCATATTGAAGTATAATTCACCATTTGATCAAGAATTGATCATGGTTCATCAAGGAAAGATCAAAAAACCAACAAATCAAAAAGTTTCTAAATTAGGGTTTTGTATAGGAAAAGTCAACTGAACTTTGACCAGCATCAGAAAATCTCCATCCAAAGCTCACATTGAAGGAAATTTGATTCTCTACAAATTTGTGTCTCACATGCCAAGTCTAAAAATGCTTCATTTGAGAGATATGGACCAAAACATTACAGGTCCTTTTCAAGAGTCAACAAAAAGCCACTTTTTTCAAAAGGACACACAAGGAGCATGGAAAATGATTTTGATATGAGACCAAAAGCATTGGTTAGAGGACTCTCTGAGGTTTCTAAAAAGTCCTAGAACACCTCCATACCTAAAAAATTGAGGGAGATGTGCCTTGTCAAAGTTGGCTAATTTTGAAGGAAAAAATGTGAACAAAAAAGCTTCAAAATTGATTTCTTTACAAAGAGGCCCATGATTTTATGATCCAATCTTGTTACTCAAGATATCCAAGACATCCAATCCAATTCCCACGAAATTATATGATTTAATTAAATTTTATATGAATTTTTATTCATTTAAATGTGGTGTAAATCATGTAAATCAAAAAGAAAAATCAAATATTTGATTAGAGATACTATATGGATCAAATTCAATCATTATTAAAGTGGTATTACCAATATAATTTCGTTCAAGAAGGGATTGGAAGGAAAAGATTGAGATAGGAGCATATTTAGGAACTTTCAAAATCAATTTCCCATCAAATTTACAAAGATTGATTCATCAATATTTTTTCTACAATTGTTGCCCTAAATCAGTCCACTATAAGTACAGGATCATACTCTGAGGTATGGGGGTCGAAATCACAAGGATTTGCAGTCCATAAAACAAAAACAAAAACTCAAGGTTTCAGAGAAAAAAAAGACATTCGGATTCTACATTGCCTTATGATTTAGGCCTAGCGAAGGTTCCCAATCAACTCCTTGGTGTTTTCTGGAGCGAGTCCAATCCTTACCCACGAGAGAATCACTCAGAACAATCGCAGGTACGTTCACGGTTTGGCTCCCCTAACTTAGAATCGTTCTCGATAAATCGCGCATAATGAATGAAATTTGAGTGCATATTTGTGTTATTGATATGATTTCGAGGCTTTCCATATGTTTCAATTGAAGTTTAAGTGTAGGTTTGAGATTCCGCCATGACTAGGGTTCAGAAGCTCCGAATCAGGGGTTCCCGTGCTAGGCTTAATTGGACCGAGTTAATAGTATCATCATGTTCAGGAAACCAAAACAAATTGATCCATGGATTTGGTTTCGATTTTTGTTGCTTGCATAGTGTTTTATGATGTTGCAGGGCTGAGGAAACATTTGAAAACCGTTGCCTATAATGTCTGCGTTTCCAAAAAATCCAACGAGGAAGACGAGTTGGGAAGCGCGCGTTGGGTATATTTGAAAAAATGTTTTTTCTATATATTCTTATTGTTTCAGTTAATTTGCAACCAGTGTCACTGGTACAGTTGGCTGAGGCGTATGAGGGTGTATCAGCAGGGAGTAGGTTCGATTCCCCGTGGGGATGTCAATTTTGCACGCTATTTTTTTTACGCTATTTTTTTTAGTTGATCATTTGCAGATCCAGTGTGATGAAGGCATACACACGCGTGGTGCACCATCAGCCATCAACCACTGGATTCGATTTAAGGTCAGATCCAAGGATATCTGGACGAAGCTCCATCATATGCGCCCTCAGCCATGCTACGCACAATCAAGAGATAAGAAATTTTCAATTTTTTAATAAAACTTATTTAATATATATATTAACTGTTTTTTTTTATTATAAAAACCATTATGTTTTACTTTCAAAACTTTTTTCTATTTTAATTAATAATTCATTTATTTATTTTTATTTTTACTTCTTATATTACATTTAATTATTCAATTATTTCGAAATCTCATATTTACTTTGTTTTAACTCCAAAAAATCCTAAAAAATATATTTCATACTCAATTTTATTTTTCTCGATTCGATTTAGTTAATTAGGTCGTTCGACCAATAATTAATTAAATTATTTTCTTATTTAAATCGTACTCTAACCAGGATTTACGAACATCCCACTACACTGAATATTTATTTTGTGTCTTTTCAGGGTTGACTCTTCAAATACGCTCCGACTGTGCGCCCAATCAAAATACAAAAGCTAAGTATTTTATTTATCCAAAGTTTTTTTTTGTTTCCTTGCTGATTTTTAGGGTTTGCCCTTATATTTTCTGAACTGTGCATACATTCACTCCTTCTATTTTTCTTCTGCCTTTGCCATTGTTCAGGTTTACCTCAGAGGCAACCTCCGACTCTGACCATATCAGATCAAATGCAAAGCTAAGTATTTTCTTGTATAATTTTATTTATTTTCTTTTAATTTCTTGATTCTTTATTTTAGGGTTAATCCCGTTCGCCTTTGAATTAGCCATACACTCACTATTTATTTATTGGTTTGCATTTTCAGGGTTGTTGATTGCCAAAGCTACGAGTTTGGTAACCCTGAACCCTAGCCTTATATTTTCCTGCTTTATTATTACTTGTGTCAAACCCTGATTAAGGGATCCACTGGTTTCATTGTCCCCTCCCCCGTATTACTGTTTCTTGCCTTTATGTTATCTGCGTGGCTAGTAATTTAGGGAGTGATAACCTCGAATTGAACCTAGAATGATTAATTACAAGATAAATAACTGAATCAAATCACGTGATTGGTGCACACACGCACGCTTTTGGGTAACCCTCTATGTTGCCTTGTTGCCTGTTGCCTTGTTGCCTTGTGTTTTTTGCAGAATAACCAGTCCCTCGAATATGAGGATACCTCAGCCATGTTGCCTCGATAAAAGGTCATGAGACCCTAAAATGATGCTGCCTTCGATACACGAACATGACCTCGACCCTCGGAAAAAGGCTGAGGTATCCTCTGGTTGCCTACGAAAGGCTATTCTGATCCTTCCCCTTAGACTACCTGCCTCTCTATGGCATGGGTCAGTCTTAGGACGAATGATAACGCGAATGATAACACGATGACCCTTCAACCTCCAAACGAAAGGCTTCCTTCCCTCTTATGGCAAGGATAGACCCTTTCATTCTGAAAGGCTAAAAAGAGACCTATCATCTGAGTTTAAGGTAATTGCCCCTAATTGCCTTGCAATGCTCATCTTTAATATTCTTTCTCACAATTCTTCGAAAACTGGCTACGCTCATTTACGAGCTAAAGTCCACTTTTTCTTTCATCTACCTTTTTCTAAAAACAAACGAGCAAGCAAAGCAATTAAGAGCCCATGGATAACCATGGATGCAAAGGGTGCCTTACACCTTCCCTTTGCATAAATTACCCCCCGAACTTAGATTTCTTTAAAGGTTTTTTTCTGTTTCTTTTTGCCTTTCCGAATTTGTTTGGATAAAATAAAAGTCGGTGGCGACTCATGCTTAACCGCGACATTTCGATATAAAAGTCAGTTCACCGTATTACACCAACGCATCTTGCAAAATCTTCCAAAACCTTGACATAAACCTCATATCTCTATCAGACACAATACTCGATGGTATCCCGTGCAATTTGACAATCACTTCAATATAAATCTCAGCTAACTTAGAAATAGGATGGTTAATATTCGTTGGTAAGAAATGAGAAGACTTAGTCAACCTATCCATATAACCTAAATAGAATCATTTCCCTTGGCGGTCTTCAGTAAACCCGTCACAAAATCCATGGAAATACTATCCCACTTCCACTCTGGAATGTTCAACGGTTACATTAACCCATAAAGTTTCTGATGTTCAACCTTCGATTATGAAAAGTTAAGCAAGCATAAATAAACTCAACAACATCTTTCTTCATGCCAGGCCACCAAAACAATCTCTTTAAGTCCTGGTACATTTTCGTAGCACCTAGATGAATACTTAAACCACTTCTACGTCCTTCTTCAAGAATACTCTTCTTAAGTTCTGAAACATCTGAAATACACACTCTATTCCCAAATATCATCACACCATTCTCATCAACTCGGAATTCACCTCCTCTACCTTGGTCAATCAATGTTAACTGCTCAACCAATTTCAATTTGGATTTTTGCCCTTCTCGAATTTTGTCAAGGATACTACTCGTCAATTTTAACATTCCCAATTTCATACTATTAGGAGTTGATTCACACATTAAACTCATATCTATGAATTGTTCAACTAATTCTAATTCACGCACCATCATCATCATTATCAACATATGCAAAGACTTTCTACTTAATGCGTCAGCCACCACATTTTCTTTACCAGGATGGTAACTCAATTCAAAATCATAATCCTTCAGCAATTCAATCCATCTTTTGTGCCTCATGTTTAAGTCCTTCTGATCAAATAAGCACTTCTAAATTTTGTGATCGCTAAACACTTCAAACTTAGAGCCAAAAAGATAATGTCTCCAAATTTTCAAAACAAACACCATATCGACCAACTCTAAGTCATGCGTAGGATAATTCGTCTCATGAACTTTAAGTTGTCTAGAAGCATAAGAAACAACTTTTCCATTTTGCATCAATACACCACCAAGGCCCATCTTTGACGCATTACAATACACTACAAAAGACTCACTCAGATTAGGCAAAATTAATACCGGAGAGGTCGTCAACTTTTTCTTCATTTCCACAAAACTCCCTTCACACGCAACATCTCATACATAAGCTTGACCCTTTCGAGTCAACTGAGTCAATGGTACCACAAACTTAGAAAATCCTTCTTTGAACCTTTGATAGTAACCAACTAAACCAAGAAAGCTTCGAATCTCAGTCGCAGACTCTAGATTCTCCCACTGCAACAAAACATCAACTTTAGAAGGATCCACATAAATTCCACCACTAGAAATCATGTGGCCAAGAAAACTCACTTTCTTCACCCAAAACTCAAACTTAGACGACTTTGTATATAACTTCTTCTCTTTCAATACTTGCAACACCATAACATGTTCATATTCCGATTTGGAATAAATCAAAATATCATGAATGAACACCACCATAAACTTATCCAAATAGGAATGGAAATTTCGATTCATATATTCCATAAAAACACTTGGATCATTCGACACTAGAATGGTATCACAATATATTCATAATAACCATACCTCGTTCGGAAAGCCGTCTTCGGAATATCATCCAGTTTAACACGAATCTGATGATAACCCAATCTCAAATCAATCTTACTGAAAACATTAGTACCCACTAATTGATCCACCAAATCGTCAATTCTTGGAAGTGGATACTAATTCTTGATAGCCACTTTGTTCAACTTCCTGTAGTCCTCACACAATCTAGTACTTTCGTCTTTCTTATTAACCAACAACACAGGCGCACCCCACTATGAAACACTCGGTCGAACAAACTTTTTCTCGAGCATCTCTTCCAATTGCTTCTTCAGCTCATTCATCTCGAAAGCCAACATTCTATAAAGAGCCATCGATACCGAACTCGTACCTAGCATCAACTCTATAGAAAACTCTAATTCATGTTCTAGGGGCAAATCACTTATATAATATGGAAATACCTCAGGAAATTCACAGACAATCACAAGTTCAACACTTGCAGTTTCACGGTCACTTTGCAACGACGCGAACATTGCAAACATCACGACCTCGTCTCTAAGGCATTCACTCACTTGCTTAACAGTCAACAACATCAATCCTCCACCATTACCAAACTTTGGAAACCTCAACGTATTATTGAAACAATTTATATGAACATAGTTGTACTTCAACCAGTTCATCCTAAGAATCACATCGATTTGGTGTAAGGGTAGACAAACCAAATGCTTCACAAAACTCTTGTCAAAGATAGTCAAAGGACATCCTTTACAAACAAAAGTAGTAGTAACAAAACCATTATCAGGAGTATCTATTACCATACTACCATCCATAAAATACAATTCCAATCCCAACATAGTAGCACAATCAAGCAAAATAAACGAATGAGTAGCACCAGTATCTACAATAGTAACCAATTCGACACTGTTAATTAAACAAGTACCTCAAATCAAGTTGTCCTTCTTGAAGTCTTTTGTTCCTCTCAAAGCAAACACTTTACCATTGGTCTTGGCAGCACTAGCATCCTTCATTTGTGTATGGAACTGGGTGTTGATATGACCATATTCACCACAATTAAAACAACCCACCAGTCATTTGCTTCTCCATCCAGCATATGAGTACCATAACGTACCTTCTATGCTGCAGATAAATCCATCACTCGAAAGATCCTCTCGATTTACTTAAGCCACTCTTGTGCTCCATATGGATCATACAAACCTCAAAAAGTAGGCGGAGTCTCCTTCTGGAAGGTACTCAAGCTTTGTGACTCGCTGATCACTCTAGCATAAGGCTGATTCTGCATAGCCTGAGCCACAACCTCCAAGGAAGAAGCAATCGCAACGTCGTTTCTCCCAGCCATACTCAGTTCACACCAAAATTAGCATCAAGGTTAGAATAACTATCGACAGTAATCAACTATCAAACTCTAGACTCAATAACCTAGTCGGACGGACCAACCTGATCTAATACCACTAATGTAACACCCTTCTAACCCACGTAAAATATTTGCAATATGATACAAATTAAATCAAATAAAACCTCCACACGGGGGTGTCACCTTCATGAATAATCGTCCCGCTCTGTAACATGGGTTCTCAAAACTATGTAATTCAAACACTTCTTAATAACATAATAATAACATCAATTGTATCGCAGTGAAATTCATAGTTTGAAAATATCTTTATAAAACTTCATAAAACATCATTTATAACTTCATCGTTCAAGTTCCATAACCCAAAATATCACAATGCCATGAAAAGTAATTCATCATAATAAAACAATTAAAGAGAAACATAATAGTTCCAAAAAAAAAAACAACGATCCCAACCCCGATGTTACGTATCAGGGGAAGATTCCCGTTTTATTCTAAACAAACGATAAAATGACTCCATGAAGCTATCCTCTAACTTCCGCAGACTATTCCCGATTACCTGCGCGTTACCTACATGGAGGAAACATTCAAACATAAAGGGTGAGTATCTCATAATTATTATATAAGACATAAGGAATAAATATAGTAGTGGTACACAAATAATCAACAACGACCCGTACACCGATACAACGTATCCTCATGCTTCACATACTTACACTTGAACACCATCTTATAATTCAATCACACTTATCAATTAATTCATCATTTGCATCACGAATAATTAAACATCATTCAATCATGCAATGTCACAAACAATGCAATGCAACACCAATAGACTTATGCACGTTGTACTAACACTTCACTAGTGACTCAGTCACCGTTCTCCAAAGATCCCCGCCAATAAGACGATTCATGCTTGGAAACAGAATACTTCAGAATATCGCACTCAATTTTCACATTGGAATTGATGCCACCACTGGACCATTTTCCTGCAGACATCACTGGACTATCGTCCTATAATATGCTATGAATGTATGATGCACAATTTCACAATAATCAACGACCACGAGTAGTCAAAATGACATCATAATTCATTAATTCATCATATCACATAATCATCTCAACTACACGATTATCACATCCATCTCGATCAAAACAATACACACTTCATAATTGTCATGTTATTCAATCATCACAACTTCATAGAATTACAACAAGCATATACATACATGTAATCGCATAATCAAGTTCCATGTAAACGGCTCTCTAAACCCATCCATACATACTTATTAAATTTTGGAAAATTACTTGAAAATTCGTATAAATCATAAGCTTCCATAATCCGATTTCATTTTTCAAAAATAACATTTTTCGTTCCACTGGCCTGCGCTAAGCGACCCCTGCCCATGCTACACGCGCTCCATTATGCGTGGCCCCTGTGTTTCTTTTGGTTTCGCGCTAAGCATGCTCCACCGTGCTAAGCGTGCTCTTCAACTTTTGCAGAAAAATTATGCGCTAATAGCCTCATACCATTCCAATTTTTCCACCCAAAACCTGTTTTAATCATTATTTCCCAGCGATTTAAGGCTTATTAACCTAGTTCTAACATGTATTTGTCATTAAAAACATCAAATCACATTTTTTCATCACAACTCCAATACCTGTCATAAAACCCTAGACCTTCAAATTAGGCATGACAACAGGGCGGATCGGGGCCGGTTATTGCCTCCCTCAGATCCAAATACAAATTCCCAAACAATCCGCATTCTCTGCCCCAAACCCAAACGGGGATGTAGAATTAAAACTCAAACCCGAAGCAAACGGGTTCGGGTATCCCCGCCCTGTCACCATCCATTAAGTGAAATCAAATTTTTTAAATAAAAAATACATATTTTTTCCAAAATCAAATTAAATTATAAATAATAAAATAAAGCAATTAATTTTTTTTATAAATACATTCAAATAATAAATACAAATCAAAATATCAAGACATTAACTACATATTTAATATTCTAAATTATAAAAAATAAATAATAATATACACAGTGAAATAAACGGAGCACGTTCTGGTCGAATTTGGGGTGGGTAATAATGTCTCCATTCCTCATATTTTATAATCGGGAAAAACCCAAACCCAAGCAAAGCAAATTTTCCCCGTCAACTTCGGGGCGGGTTCGGATGGGTACGGATTTTGTTACCATGCCTACTTCAAATCCAAAAACATGGTGGATTTGACTCTAGTTCATTTCATCATTCACCAATTCCTCAATTAACAACATCACATGACATACAAACAACATAATCCAAACAATCACCGTTCTAGTTCATCATGATCATCAAATA
The DNA here is from genome assembly GCF_029867415.1 of Vicia villosa. Taxonomy (NCBI): domain Eukaryota; kingdom Viridiplantae; phylum Streptophyta; class Magnoliopsida; order Fabales; family Fabaceae; genus Vicia; species Vicia villosa. Next base: position 59,780,696 of record NC_081182.1, read on the forward strand.
CACAACCCAACCTACAATTATCAACCCCTTAAGGCAAATATAATAATTAGGATGACCCTCATTACCTTAGATTATTAGCTAGCTTGATTCTCTTCCCAAATTCTACGGTTGATTCTCCTTTTTTTCTTCTTGCCCTAACTCTCTTTCTTTCTTTCTTTCTTTCTTTCATGCTTCTCCAAAAATTTTATGATGAATGAATATTCTCCCCATTTCCTCTATTTACTTAGTTAGCCTTAGGACCCCTAATATGGTATCCCTATTTTACCCTTACTAACTCCACCTCACATTATCTCCAGGGGCGGATGTACATTAAGGCATGGTGTTGCTTTAGCCACACCAGTTTTTTCCATATAAATATATATATATATATATATATATATATATATATATATATAATCTTTTAATTGAAATCGAATAAATTATCTTGATCACTAATTAAATTACATGATTTAACTTGATTAAATTGAATAATTCAATTTAATAAATCGATTTATATAACAAATTTATATAATTATTAAATCGGTTGAATTGAATGATACAATCTTTAAAACTAATCGAAACACCTACTAAATTTCTAATTTTTAAAATATCATAATTTAATAAGTTGATTATTTAAATTCAAATTCTAAACACAATCATTGCATACAACAAAATAGTTCAAAATGTAAATTTAAATAAACTTTAAACAAACTCTGATTACAAAATAATCTGAATAACAAAATATTTGCGTTGTCTAAAACATTTAATTTTAAAGAGGGGAAGTTGTTCCAAATAAGTTTTGAACAAGTTTGCTTCTATTTAATTTTATTCTCTTAAAATAAATTATCAAAACGACATTGTTTTGTGTGAGAAAAAACAAGCATTTAACTCGTCAATTTCCCAAAATCGTCGGTTCGTTAGTTTTTATCAGTTTTGGACTGTTATGACCAATTCTCACTAATTCAATAGCTTATTTTGTCCAACAATCAAATGAGACCAATGGCCCATCCGATTTCTGATTCGATCGACCGATCTGTTTCAATTTTTGAAATAGAGTAACCACCTCTCCAATTTCTCTCTTCACTCATATTTACTAATTCTTCCTATTTATTAACAATTTTCTCTCACTTATATTTACTAATTCATCCTATTTAGTAGACAAATTTTATTTTGAATGATTGCATTAAATAATACTGTTTTTTATTTATTTTCAGCCACACTAATATGCAAGGTCTGTATTCGCCCCAGATTATCTCCTTTATTTTATTTTAATTAGATAGTAATGCTAATTAGAATTTTATCTATTTTAATAATCTAACTAACAACTTAATTCCACTACCCCGCACACATCACACTTAGGCATCACACATCACATAAACATTACATATACTCATCGATAAATCACAATGACTCATATAATCACCAAAATAACCAAATAATACATTAAATAAGTAAATCTAAATTTTGAGGTGTTACAGGATCTCCATTGAATCGCTTGTAATTATTGTTTTTTTGAATTAATCAAAAGCTCATTATTTCAAAAAAAGAAGAAGACGATATAGCCTATATGTGGGTTATTGTAAAATCTGCAATTTCATTTGCGGATCCATTTTCTAGGATCCCACAATCAATTTAGATTGGATCAATACGTTTATGATTTTTTTTCCGAATTGATTTTAGAGATAATAGTTTTGGAGGACTACCTCTATATTTTAACACATTTAAAATTAAACATAAATAAGTAATATAATACATTAATATACATTAGTATACTAGTATATTATATCATATTGTTTTTTATTTTTCAAAACATCATATATGTTCTCAAATTATTATTGTTCCGGACTGGCCCAATGAATAGACATGATCCAATCCACTTATGCACTTAAAACGACTCAATCATCTTGGCCCAATCAGCTAAGGGCAAAGGAAGTCCCTTTTCCTCCCGCCTCTCTGTCGAGGACACGACTCCACCTGCCCGAGGACAACACACCACTAATGTCCTCGACTAGACATGCGTCTGTGTCAGCAGCAAGACATACGCTCTGCTCCTCCACCGGGGACGAGCGATCGAACTATGCTCGCCAGGCACCCTGCCGCCCATAAGTATCTCTTTGTCTGAACAACGGATAGTTTTGGACAGCCTCCCAGATTCCTGAATATACTCATAGAATCCAAGAAGTCACGCGTTTTGGCTTAGATCCACGAACAAACTCAAAACATGGACCAATGGCCAAGCGCTAGAGTCAGGCAACACAATTTCAAATCCTAGAAACACTCAAACCCATATGCGATCCTACTTTCTTGATCGTCGGAGTACCTTGCAGGTCAATGGCGTCGTCTGTGGGAATCATTTCTCTCCCCGTCTTCCTACTCCTCAGGGAACAAAAACCAAAGCAACCTTCAAGAATAATATCATGGCCCGTCCCGACGATGACCGCAATGTTCATACTACCATTATCTCTCCTGAGCACAAATCTAGCCTCGGCCTCGCCAACCCTTTCCTGGAAGATGTAATCCCTCGGAAAAGGGACGATGAGTCTGCATCTCCTTCCTCGAATAATGCTCGTGATATTGGAGCCCATAACACTAATGCTGGCAAGTCCAACAAAGTCCCAGATAACGCGCCAAAATATTCTCATCAAATCTCCTTTCCGACCAATGCTGATCCAGTCCTCGCAGTCTTGGTCGAGGCGCTCAACAAGATTATCTCTCTAATCCTCCAACATAACGAGATAATTAGGGAGTTGGAAGTATCACGCCAATCAAAGTCTCCCCCGTGGAGACACCGAAGACAGTCTCAGAGTCCCTTTCCGCGACCTAGGGAGCACCACCCAAACTGAGGAGAGCTAGAGTCCTAGGCCGCCAAGAAGCATGATCGCAACTCTCCCCGACATAACTAGCTCTCTCATGCATCCAAAAAATTAAAGAGAATCCACAAGTAGAGACTCGGCGAACAACTCTAAAAGATCGATCCAGAAGCCCAAATCCCCGCCAAGATTGTAGAGTTGTGCATCTCTTGCTCGATCTCCCAGTTCCAGCAAGGTTGACGACCCACGAGGAACGTAAAACGTCATGGCTACCTGAATACCTAAGGGACTGGATAAGCCTCCCCTTTCGGGCACGTACGACAGTCTGCTCGATTATCGTGGCGTCAGGGGCGCCATTAAGTAAATGCTATTCCCTACCACGATAAGGAAGGGAGACATGGCCTGGTACAAGAGTCTTCCCAACGGATCCATCATATCAAGAGTCTTCTCTTGATACTTCATAACTTTTTATCGTCACTCGAAGTCAAAAGCATCACTAAAAGCAATCATATAGGGGAATGTTGAATCTCTCTGGGCATTTATCGAGAGGTTCAACAAAGAAGTTGTCCAGGTATTTACGACTGACCACATGAAGAATTACCTCCTTGAACACAATCTACATCCCCGTAGCGACTTTGCCAAATAGGTTGGCATCGAGACTCCCGCCACCCTGGATGCCCTCCTCCTTAAATCCCAGGCTTACATTCAATACAAGGAAAAGGAGGCGGCCAACACTGCCCGAGACTGTCAACACTAGGAGAGCGCGAAGTCCTCAAAATCTGAAGACCCTCCGACATCCCGTCTGGGAGGAGAAAGTAAAAAGGAAGACAGGTCCCGTGTCCCCCAGGACTACAAATGACCGACAGTTCAGTTACGCGATTACACCCTTCTTGTCGCATCGCGTGAGAAGATTATTTTTAAATGCGCCAATGTAGAGTTTCGCTAGGCTGGGGTTCGATTTCCAGCTCAAGGGATACTACAGAGGACTGCATCCACCTCAAGGATGCCATTGAGATCTTGACCAAAGATGGTCATCTCATGCAATATACCAAGAAGGGAGAATACGGGGAGACGACGCTCAGTAGGAGGCGCGAGAGACTAAGAACGTAGAAGAAGAAAAAGCCTCCCCCAAGGAGGTCTATATGCCTGTGGCCATGAGTTTCACACGTCTAGAGGACTTATGTGTCCCGATAAAGTTGTATTCCCCTCCTACTTGGTTGCGCACAATCCATGGGAAATTTTTCCCTCTGATATGGCCATATCCGGCGGGGGAGGCAACAAGATGAATGTGGGCTCGGTGAAGAGGCCGTTCGAGGAACTCATCGCTGCAAGATCAAATAAAAATTCCACCCCTGACACCAGTCAGGTAAACTCTATCCCAATCGCGTTCTAGAGAGAGGAATTCCCAGGTGGTTCTCCCAACGCGAGTGTAATACGGTGGGAGAACTGAATTTTTTGAAATGTGCGGATAGCATGAGTCTCCACCGACTTTTATTTTATCAAATTTGGAAAGGCAAAAAGAACAAGAAAGACCTTTGAAAGATTTTGAGTCCGGGGGGTAAGTTATACAAAGGGAAGGTTTAAAGTACCCTTTGTATCCACGGTCTCTTAATTGCTTAGCTCACTTGTTTGTTTGAATTGTTTGAAGAAGTTTCATGTGTGTATAGTAAAAAAATTGAATAAGGACTTTAGCTTGTAAATAAGCGTAGCCTTTTTGAATTGTTTTGAAAAGGAGGTGTGAAAAGTAATTTTGAATTTGTTTGAATTGAGGAAGCATTTAAGAGCACCTACCCGAAGATTGTCTTTCTTGTTCTTTAAGTCTTTCGGGCGAAAGGGTCTATCCATACCATGAGAGGGCAGGAAGTCTTTCAATTGGATGTGCGGGTCATCGAAGGGTCATCGAGAATAATCGTTCGCCACAAGACTTTCCCTACCATAAAGAGGGCAGGTAGTCCCGAGGAAGGATATAATAGTCATTTAGGAAACAATAAGGATACCTTAGCATTCGAATGGACTATCACCATTTTATCAAGGGACGAGATCATATTTATCGTAGGCAACTCGAAGGGACTATGATCTTTTATCGGAGGGACATTGTGATTTTGAATCGAAGGCAGCAAGCTAAGGTATCCCTATATCCGAGGGACTTGGCTATTTTTGATCGAGAAGGCAGCATAAGAGTGGTTACCTTAAAGGTGAGTGTGTGCACCAATCACGTGAGTTCAGTTCGAATATTTATCTTTGCAGTTTATGAGCTACGTTCAATTATTAGTTGCCACTCCCTATTTACTAACCACACGATTATAGTAGAAAATAGCACAAGTTTATAATTATAACAGAAAATAAAAGGCGGAAAATAAAGCCTTATGGCCACAACAATACAACCCGAATGCAGTTACATAATTGGTAAAAAAAATGCGAGGAAAAATAAAGGAGAATATTCTAAGCAAGCAATACAACCTGTGAGCAGTTACATGATTTATAATAGCAAGCAATAGTATTGAGGCAAATAAGAGGATAAATAATAAAACCAAAATTTAATAAAGAGAAATTAAAATAAAGGCACACGACAATCATAGAGTGTGGGATGAGAAAAGAAATTCGCAAATAAATTAAGTTTTAAAAAACCAGGGTTAACAAACCTAATGGCAAACATAAGGGTAAAAAGCCTTGTGGAACAAAAGAGGGTAAAAACCTAAACCTACCATTTGATCTACAGTTTGATAGACAACCCTTACATTACTGATAGTCACATGGTTTTGATTAAAGGCTAAACAAAAAACCTAAAATTATTCCTAAGTTGTTTAACTAAAATTATTCTAAAAATTATTTAACCTAAACTTAATTATTAAACTAACCTAATTAAATTAATTGAATTAAAAAAACAAATTTTCTAAAAAAAATGATATTTAAATGGTGTGTCAAAAAAGTTTTAATTAATAACAAGGTTTTTTAAATAAAAAAAGGTTTAAGACATAAATAAAAAGCAAATAAAATAAGTAATAATAATAATAATAAATAGTAAAGAAACCTGGTGCCAATATGGTGTGAATCATGTTTGCGTATCTATGGTGTACCACTGGTTGGTAGACGTGGATCTGGGATGGCAAGGATCCCGTGGTGCTGATCTGAGGGTGCGTTGTAGACGCGCGCAGCCTGGGCATACTGGATCTGTGTGTTTTAATTGAGAGAAAAACTTGTCTTCTTCCTAGATTGAACTTGGGTCTTAACGCTTCACACATGCTTCTCTTGGCCATTGATGCTGGATGTCTTCGCTGTTAAAAATATACCTTGAATCAATAAGTATAAAAAACTAATAAAATATAATATTCAAAATAGAAGTCGAACTGGGCCCCCCTTTATGAAAGACCGTCCAATCGCTGTAAGAGAGATGAGTCTGAATTAGTTGACCAGTTAGCCAGATTTCGCCACGCACGGAAAGAGAAACGAGCACCATTGACTATCCAATCGAGTAGCTCCGCGTGTGGGGTCGTACCGTTCATCATCTTCACACTTTTAGAACTCGAAAAATTGCTACGAAAAAGCCTTGATTTTGCCACGATGTCTGCCATGCTTTCTCGTAGCTAATTCTGGAACAATCAAGCCTGTAGAAAAACACGATAAACAAAACAACAAGAACCCAGTCCTATGTTAAATCATGCCCTGAATTTGTTGGCGATGTTCGTTTTTACTAAAAAGTCCTGGAAAACATGATTCAAACAGGTTGAAGCTTCAACAATGGTGAACGCGAGTTCTTGCGTTAAAACTCCCATGTAGAACGTTAATCACGCTCCAATAATGCACTTGATTGGACCTGGAATGTTAGCAATGATTGGGAGCAAATAGAGCCACAGATTCGAACTTACCTCACTTACCAACAAAGTTTAAGCGAAACACGATTTCTGATACGCCTTTGGCCGGAGCAAGGGTTCCATTTGAATCCTTAGAACCTCAAGGGTGTGAATGAACGATTTGAATGGATTGAAATTCACCCAAGAGGAAATCTCTCAGTGCCCTAGTTTGCTTGCCTCTTTTGAATGAATGATTAGGGTTTGGAGGCTGCCCTCGTTTTTTTTCCAGGTCTAAATAGTTTGCATATATATGTGTGATGGATTTTGGTTAAAATCTTGAATCAAATCCTTATAATATTCATGATTGCAATTTGATTGAAAAAGTTATGAAATATTTCCAAATTAGTTTAAATATGGCTCATATCTCTCCAATCTTCTTTGCCACGAATTTTGATCCAATTATGATGACATAACTCTGATATTTTGATCACATAATAGACCTAAAATCAAATCTTTGATTTTCCATTATTTATTTTAACTAAATTGAATTAAAATGAATTAAAAATCAAGTAAATTAAATCAATAATAAAAATGGCATGGGATTGGGCCAGGAGACTTCTAACAAGATTAGAATCATGTTTGGCTCAAAGAAATATGGGCCCATTTGGAAGAAATCCATTTTTGCTCAATAGTCACTTTATGCACTTTCTTAAAATCTGGTCAACTTCAACAAGTCATAACTCATTCAATTTTTATCATATGGAGATCTTCTAGGACTTTTTAGAAAGCCTAAGATGTCTTCTACAAGCCACTTTGGAACATATTTTTCATTCGGAGATTTTATCTTGATGATATTGCTCTTGACAAAAAACTGCTTTTTGCGAGCTTCTAGAAGGACCTGTAATGTTTTGGCTCATATCTCTCAATTGATGCATTTTTAGCCTTGGCATGTGAGAGAAAAAATTGTAGAGAATTAAATTTCCTTCAAGATAGGCTTTGGATGGAGAATTTATGATGTTCCATGTGAAAGTTATGGCTGGTCAAAATTTAGTTGACTTTTAGTCCAAGAACCCTAATTTAGAAACTTCGAGTTTTGTTGATTTCTGAACTTTCCTTGATGAATCATGATCAACCCTTTGATCAAATGATGAATGTGACTTCAAAATATTGATGTTGACCAAAAAATTAGGAATTTTGACTGTACTTTGACCATAGTTGACTTTTAGGTCAAATTAGTCGACTGTTGACCATTTGAACTATTGACTGAGAAATCTTATGGATCAGAGCTTGAAACTTGGCATGAGGATCATTTGAAACATATGATAGGCCATGGAGTCCACTTGGGGCATCAGAAGTTGATTTCTCCTTGAGAAAAGAGAAAACCTTAGTTGGAGGCTTGTTGCTTAGGAGACAGGTTGCATGCTTCCTTCTTGTGTATCTTTGAGCATTTGAAGATCATATGAGTCAAAATATTTTGAAATATGATGGACAAATTTTAGGGTATGACAACGAGCATCCCTCTGCTCTTCAGAGCACAAATGGAAACCTTTGACGACCGAAGAATCCTAGTCGACCAGGGAGCTTGGACGACATTATGTATTCCCAACTCTTTTCAATACTGCAGCTAGACGAAACGCATCTAACTCCTTGCGTAGGCTTCGATCTGCAGGCTTTCAACGATGTCGTCACCAAACCTTGGGGATATGTAGAGCAGATCATCACCTTTGGGGAAGCAAAAACGGCCAGATCTATCAACATATAATTCTTGGACATAGACTATCTGTCACTCTATCAATGCATCCTCGGGAGACCCACCCTCGCTGAACTGATAGTCGTACTCTCCACGGTACACCTGAAGATGAAGTGCTACACCTCCAAGGGCGTCGTTGCCACCCTACACGGGGACATCGAGGCTGCGAGGAGATGCTTCTAGGTCGTCTCAAAGGGGATGAACTATATGAATGCACCAGTCATAAGGAAACCTGTTCTTCCAAGCAACGCGGAAGAATCCAAACCACTGTCACGCGTCGACTCCATCGACCTCGACAATCGGTTCTTTAGAGACAACTTGAGAGATTAGAAGAAGGACAAAGCTTCGTCGACCATAATGGAGACGACCCAAGCAAAGACTTGAAGATTGGAGCAGGCATCCCCGACTTGATGAGGAAGCAACTCAAAGCCTGCCTCAGGGAGAACGCATACCTCTTTGCGTGGAGCGCTTCAAAGATTCCCAGATTGGACCTGGAGATCGCACGTCACCAATCGACTGCAGATCCACCCATTAGGGCTCTAGCTCTGCGTAGATGTCGACAATCCCCTAAAAAAATAGAGGATGCCGAGCAAGCAGTAAAGGACCTCATAGAGGCAAAATTTATATAGGAGGCCAAGTACACCACTTGGGTGTCCAACGTTGTACTTGTTAAAAAATAGAATGGAAAATGGTGTATATGCATTGATTACATTGATATCAATAAGGCTTTCCCGAAAGATGCTTATCCCCTGCCTAGCATAGATAAACTTGTTGATGATACTGTAGATTTCAAACTTGTGTCCTTCATGGACGCATACTCTAGTTACAACCAGATCCCCATGGCAAATGGGAACAAGAAGTACACGACCTTCATGATCGAGTCGGGCAACTATTACTACAACGTAATACCCTTCAGTCTGAAGAACGCCGGAGCTACCTACCAAAGAATGATGAACAAAGTTTGTCGAAGAGAAATTAGAGACATGCTCGAAGTATACTTGGAAGACATGATCGTGAAATCGCAAGAGGAATCCGATCACGCGGCCCACCTTAAGAAAGTCTTCGACCAGGCTCGGAAGTACAATATACGGTTCAACACGGAAAAGTGCACCTTCAGGGTACGGACAGAAAAATTCTTCGGATTCTACCTAACAAAACAAGGAATCGAAGTTAACTCTAGCAAGTGTAGAGCTTTGTCCGAACTCCCGCCGCCGAGATCAAAGAAGTCAATTCAAACTCTGAACGAGATGCTCACATCCCTATCTTGCTTCGTAGAAAATTATGCCAAACACGTTCTCCCCTTTTTCAAACTTCTCCGCAAGGAGGCAACTTTCGAGTAGACGGTTGAGTGCGGACAAACCCCCCTCTATATCAAACATGCTTTATCAAAACCACCGGGTCCTCAGCTGACCAATTATACAAGGAGACCCTCTATCTCTATCTCGTCGTCACTCTCGAGGCCCTCGGAGCTAAGTTGCTTCCATGTTAGAGTTACAAAATAAAATGCACCAGATTGACAATTACACATTTACACCCCTAATTATACTTTTAATTAATATAAGTAAGAATGTAAAAATATTAATAAAATAAAGTAAATTTTCTTACTAAAACTAGAAATTAACGTAATAAAAATCTAAATATATTTACTTATGCAGGGAAAGTTTTCTTTTATGTGATAGAAAGTTTTTTCGTTTTATTTTAAGACAATGTTGGAAGAATTGTTAATTGAAATAATTAAATATATTAAATTTAAAGTACTTACTAAAGAAGTGTTGATATACAAATGTGTTGCCCGATTCTTCAAATGTTGCGTTGCGTTGCGTTTCCCCAGCAGAGGAAATACAAAGTTAGTGCCACCAAGAGCTCCTCCAACCACACTAAGTCCCATCGTTCAGGTATGGAACCTCTTTAGTAATGGATTTTATTATCTCATAACACAGTGTCTAAGAATCATGGTCATTGTATGTCTTTCTAGGTTCAATAGCATCCTTGCATTTCTATTTCTTGCGTTTCATTTCTTGCTCAATAGCATTACCCTTTTGAAGATAAAGTTTTTCTAATCTTTTACTACTATAACATCTCTAAAATGGATGAAAGTTTGAGACTTTTTTGTTTCTGTTCTAAATTTTTGTATCACCTAGTTTAGTTTGTTTTTCTAATCTTTTACTACTATAACATCTCTAAAATGGATGAAAGTTTGAGACTTTTTGTTTCTGTTCTAAATTTTTGTATCACCTAGTTTAGTTTGTTTTTCTAATCTTTTACTACTATAACATCTCTAAAATGGATGAAAGTTTGAGACTTTTTGTTTCTGTTCTAAATTTTTGTATCACCTAGTTTAGTTTGTTTTTCTAATCTTTTACTACTATAACATCTCTAAAATGGATGAAAGTTTGAGACTTTTTGTTTCGTTCTAAATTTCTGTATCACCTAGTTTAGTTTCAGAATGGAAGAGGGCTTTGAAGATTGGAGAACAAGTGGACACTTGAATGAAGTAAAAAATCAAGAAACTGGAGGTTTATTATATTGTCATTTTCAAATTTCAATCTATGAAATATCTTATTTTGTTATTATATTCATATCAAATTTTAAATGTGTAGATTGTTGTTTTGCCTTCACGGCATGTGCGGCTGTTGAAGTTTTGCACCACAAGCACCCTGACTCTCAAATAAGAGTGGTGCTATCGTGTCAAGACTTGTGGAACAATTTAGTAACAGTCGACCAAACGGAACCTGGGTGTAGCATTCTTGACACTTTAAAATGGATTTATTTTAATGGTTGTGTATTGGAAGAGCATTGTCCTTATTTAGGACGATTGCAGCCTCCTATACCTTTGGAAGATCGCCGGGTAAAATATTCCATTTTTTATTGGAGTGATAGTCCACAACCATTACTTTTTAAATTCTAGCTTTTGTTATGACAATGATATAGATAGCAATCTAAGAAGCAGTAGTATATCAAATTAGAGATTTAATTAAGTTACATCAACCATTAATCTATCTGTTACATCAATGTTTTAATTAAGTTAAATTATTAGTAATTTTCAAGTGGGTTTTTATTATCATTTACCACACTTGATAAAATTTGAAAATAATTCAATAGTTCGTATTTGTAGTGTATCTAAATAGCTTTTAATTTAGTTGTGGATATTCAAATATTTCTCTTAACCTTTTATTTATGTTGTTGTAGGTTAAAATGAGGATCAAAACTTTGAAACCGGTACTTCGTAAGAACATGGAATATGAAGTATATCGTGGACCAGTCATCGTTGAAATAGATTGGCTTCAGGAAATGGATTTGATTCGAGGGGTAAAATATGTAATATTAATGAAAGTTAGATTAACTTAGTATTTTATTTAATAATTTATTTTTTGTTACAATAATAGGATGGAATATATTCAGGACCGCTTCGTGCATCAACATTTAAAAATGGCAAAATAGAGAAACACGGGGTGCTTGTTGTAGGATTTGGAGCCCAAATGGAGGGAGATGAGCTGATCAAGTTTTGGATTATCCAAAACTCACATGGATCTGGTTGGGGGCACAATGGATATGCTAAATTCAATCGAGCTAAAATTCACAACAGGTATCTAATCAATGATGGATGGACAGTTGTTGGTATAAGCTATTGTGATTTAGAGGGACATCCATACGAGGAGTTGTGATCAATGGTTCGTAGTATTTGTTTTAATTAATTGTTAAACTATGATGAAACATATAAGTATTTTGATTATGTTATTTTAAAAGCTGAGAACACGTGCATAGTTTAGAAGAGTTTGATGTTTGCTTTCTAGACAATTAATGTTAGTATCATATCAATCATAGTCAAACTCCTTTCTATGTTGCAGTATATCTCTTTTTTTGCAATGAATACAAGTTTATGTCAATATCATTTCTTCAATTTTATTGCTATCATCTTCACAATAAATTTCTGTCCTTTTCAAAATGTCTCTTGTTGTATTTCTTCATGAAATATATGAAATTTTTTGTAATCTTAATATTGAACTTTTTCATATCAAATACATATTAGTTTTAGAAGGAAAGTGAATTTGATATGGGAAATGTGGACTTCCAAACCCTTAACATGTGTATCTCAAATTGGATATATTGGCTGCCTGTTCTTAACTAGTAGCTGACTGGTTGGTGGTTTGTGTGGTGCTGTGTATGCTTTTGACTGCTGTTAGGAGTTTTTATTCTTTTCATTGCAATATGTTCGGTTGAAAAAATTGTTGCTAGGGCCAAACATTGAAGCTCGAGATTACTCAGATTTGCCGGCCGTGTGCAACTGATAAAAAGTGTCTTCTTCTTCGTATCTAACTTCTGAATGCAATGTATTTCAGTTCCAAAATATGTGATAAAAAAAGTGGAAGTCATTTGTCGCTCTTTCCTTTAGTTTGGACATGAAACTATCACAAGGAAATCACCAATTGCATGGAGCAAAGTTTGTAGCCCAAGAAAGCAAGGAGGGCTTGGCATCATTTCTCTAAGCCACTGAAACACAGCCACCATGATGTTTAGTTTGGGGATAAATAAGATAGCTCTATAATAGGAATGATGTTTGGTGAGATAACTTTTGCTCGCTGAAAACTTAGGAGTGATGTTTAATTTGGGGATAAAAAGGATAGCTCTTTAATAGGCCTCCATATAGTTGAGAACACCACTCGTTGGCTGGATCTTAAAATCATCTTTTTGGTTATTATCAATAAAGTATTCTTTGATTCCAAAATATAAAAAAAAAGTCATTAAACATAAGAAATAGTTAATCAGTAGTATATCATATAATAGAAAACTAAACCGAGTGGAAATAAAGTTCATGGCTTTGTGGAAATAAAAAAATTTCGGTAACAATTTTTTCTTTGTAATAATTATATATTTCTTTATAATAAATATAATTATTTCATATTTCCATCTTAGATTCTTGGAAACTATTGTTTTTAATCTTCCAAACAAACACCCCTATTATATCTTGTAATACTTTTAACATGAGTATAATTATAATAACTTATTATTAGTTTATATAAATCTAAATAAATAGTAAAAAATAATTTTATAAAAATTCATATTTTTATTGAAATTTTTTAGGATGATGTTATACAGTTATATTTAATAATATAATATGTTATAAAATTTTATTTTATTCAAATTGATTCTCAGTCCAGAAACAATTTCGAATCCTCTCAATACAACCTTAAGAGTCCACAAATTAGACCAAGATCCATCTCCAAACATTATCGTGTCGTCTGCAAATTGTAATAAACTATACTCCACTGAGTCATTTATCTTGAATCTCTTTTACAACTCTCTGTCTATAGCTTGCATCATCATACCTGCCAACCCTTATGCCACAATTGTAAACAAAAATGGAGATAGAGGATCTCCCTGCCTTAAGCCTCTTGTCACTTGAAAATCTGCCGTTAGACTCCCGTTAACTAAAACTGACATCGAGCTTGTAAAGACCGCTACTTCCATCCAATTCATCCATCTATCACTAAATCCCATGCTTCTTAGCATTGACCTCAGGTAATTCCAATCTACACAGTCATATGCTTCTGCAAAATGTGCTTTGAAAATCATACACTCCTTCTTGTTCCTCTTCGCGTAATCTATGATTTCGTTTGTAACCAACACGCCATCAATGATTTGTCTTCCCGGTACAAATTCCTTTTGATTTGTGGATATCAATTTGCCTATAACATTCCTCATTCTCGCAGCTAGTATTCGTGATATGATTTTAAGGAGCCTACTTATCAAACATATTGGCATATACTCTTCAAGGTTTAGTGGATTTTCACATTTAGGAATTAAAGCAAGAAAAGATGCAGTTACAGCTTTTGGAAGCTTACCTCCTTTGTGAAAATCTTGGATGAACAATACAATTGGATCCCCCATGATGTCCCATCACTTCTTCAGAAGTTCTAAGTTGAATCCATCAGGTCCTGGACATTTATCTCCATCTCCTTCAAACACTGCTTGCTTTATTTCATCATCTGTAAATGGCTCTTCCAAGCTCCTACTCTCTTGCAAACTTAGCTTGTTTAACATTGCAGTTTGCAGTCGAGGTCTTAGAGAATTTGGGCTCCTGAATTTAGCTGCGAAAAATTCCTTAATAACTTATTTTACCTCTTTAACCGAATCTGCAATCACCCCTGCAGGATTTTTTATCGATTCAATGTAGTTTCTCTTATGTCTGGCCTTCATTGTCGCATGAAACAGCCTAGTATTATTGTCACCTTCCTTTGCTCACTTGTGGCTAGACTTATGACTGATGATGCTCTCTTTTATGTGTAGTTTATGCCAAAAAGACACTTGGTAAATCCTTTTACTTGCAAATTCCGCTTCTGTTAGATTCGCATTTGGATGAAACCATTTATCTTCCAACTGATTCAAGTCATCCACAATCTCTTCTATCTTCAGCTCCACCATTCCAAACACATTAAGATTCCACCATCTTAATCTTCCTCTCAGATACCTCAATTTCTCCTTTATGATGAAAGTTGGGCTTCCTTTAATAACAGTCGAGTTCCACTCCTTCTGAATGAAGGTTTTGAAGTCCTTATGATCATCCCAACACCTAAGCACTTTAAAACTTTTAGGCCCCCAATCCACTTTGCTTGTCCAAACCGGTTTATGGTCTGAAACGTCCCTCTTCCCTACCTCTTGTGCAACTATCTCCCATTTAGATATCAATCCATCATAAAAAAGAATACAATCTAGTCTACTCGTTGCCTTACCATTTGGTTGGATCCAAGTAAATAAGCTACCAGTTACTTGCATATTAATAAGCTCCATATTGTCAATAAAACACTTGAGTTCTTCCATTTCAACCCCTCTGCTGTGATTTTCCTTGCCCCTCCTCTCCTCCCTATTTTTGACTGAGTTGAAGTCTCCCCCAACCACCCATTCACCAGCTTCTAGTTTATTCTTCCAGCAAATAAGTTTCATCCACTGATCTCTTTTATCTGATAAGCTACACTGCAAATATACATTGGTGAATTATCTGATAGTTAACATTGTTGATTTTTATTTTAGTTATCTGATAAACCCTAAATAAATTATTTTGCTTATTGATTTATTAGAAATGCAGTGGCTTAATTTATTATAAAAGTGAATTGAAAAGTAACTTAAGGATAAAAAGGAATTTTTTAATTTTAACATTAGAGGTTAGAATCTATTTTAAAAATAAATTAATTAAATAGCTAAATATGTTCAAATATATTAAATTAATTGAGTTAAGTATATTTTCGGTCATATAAATATTTTAAATTTTATTTTTAATCGCTATTAAAAAAATGACATATTTTACTCCTTATAAAAATTTTATGAATGCATTTTTAGTCCTTGTTAATTTTTAAAATTTTGAAAATTCTTTAATTATCTTTAAAATTTTAAATTTTTGAATAATATTTTTCATACGTGTTTGGAATACTATAAAGTATTTTTATATCAAATTATATATTTTTTTAAAATGAAAAAAAATTAAATATGATTTTTTTAAATTTCAAAAGATAATTAAGTAATGTAAATCTCGACTTGGAAATCAGATTTTGAGTTTCTTTTTTTGGATGAACTTTTTATAACGTTCTAAATATGTCTGTAAAATAATCATTCAAAAATATATATTGATTTAACAGTAGGCACTAAAACTACATGCATAATAATTTTGTGGAGATCAAAGTATGTCATTTTTTTAATAGGACTAGAAATAAAATTTGGTAATTTTATAGTGACAAATAACATACTTAACCCAAATTAATATTACACATTTAAAATTAAATACATTATCAGTGTAAAGTTATTTTACACATTCAACCAATAAAAAATCAACAAAATATCATATCATTAAAATTTTTTTAAAATCAAAATGTAATGTAATTAGATCCATGGTTGTGTTTGATTGACAGTGTGAACTTATTTTATAATTTTACACTGTCAGTGCATCACTTTTTCCCTTATATTAAAATAAAACCAAACATAATAAATGATTTTTTTCTCTTAAAATTTAAAAAAGGCGGGAGTTTAAATCTAAAAATTGCTAATAACCTAACGGGTGATTTTGAATTCAAAACATTAAATATAACGATGAAGTTACGTAAATAGTAACGTTTTTTTTTGTACTTATCAAGAAAATATCAAGCAAGGTAATTTTGATTAAAGTTCTCGTTAATTTTATTTTTATAATAAGAAGGAAAAAAAGACAAGAAAAAGTGAATTTGTTAAAATAAGAGAATCATTCTATTTCTATATATGAAACGAAACAAAAAAATGTATAGAAAGAGACAAGACTGATATGTAGGGGTGGCAAACGGGCATGCCCGCGCCCGTTTAGCCCGCCCCGCAAAAGCCCGCAAATAAACGGGGCGGGGCGGGGCGGACATAGTTGAAGATGTGGGCCTAAAATCTAGCCCCGCCCCGCAAAAAAGTGAGGGCGGGGCGGGCAAAGCCCGCGGGCATTGCACCTTTTAAGCCTAAAAACATAAAAATTTATGAAAATGCACATGCCCGCAAAAGCCCGCGTTGAAAACGGGGCGGGGCGGGGCGGTCACATTAGAGGGTGAGGGCCTAAAACCTTGGCCCGCCCCGCACTAAAGTGCGGGTAAAACGGGCATGCCCAACGGGCCGGGCCCGTTTTGCCACCCCTACTGATATGTGGAGAAAAGTTTCTCTCTTGTCTTTAGAGGGCAAATCAAACATTCTATTTTAATGTTTGATGTCAGACTTTCAAAACATATCTTTGATTCACTGAAAATGTTCAACTATAAAAGAAAAAAAAAATACAGACAAATGGATCTTTACTATTGTTATCTTAATTTTTCTCTTTAACTAATTTAAGCTCTAAACTGCAATATTGCCCTATCAAGATGCTATCTCTTTACCAGCGTGAAGTCTTGGCATTTTCCCACACTTTAACCTATTTAAATAAAAGTATAAAAAGACAAGAAAAAATTAATAGCTAGAATTGGACAATTATTGTTAAAATCTCGATTTAAAACTTAAACTCTATAGATTTTATATTTTTAGTTCAGCATTTTGTATTAAATCGTAGGTAAAAATCTTTTTAGGTAAAATCATATTAAAAAACGATATTAAGTGATTTAAATTTTTTTGAAATCGGTGAAATCATGTAAAATCGTTGAATTTTACTCTTTGACCTGATTTTACTTTTTTTTTTGGTCAAAATTTATAAATCACATTTTATATTTTGACCTATAAATTTTCTCTATGGATTTTTAATTTTATTCAGGTTCACATCTTAGTTATAATATTAACGAATCTTTAACATTTGGAGATGAATTTAATCAAGTCGAATATGAATGTTCTAATGAAGATGATGTTGTACAAGGATTAAACTTTTGATTAAGTTGAAGATGAAAATGAAAAGATTTGTTTTTTTCAACTTGAAAAACTTGTGAAACTATTGTTTTTTTTATAATCTTTTGGATGTTACATTTTATGATTTGATGGACAATTTATGTAGTTTGATACAAGTTTATGAATATTACATTTTATTATGATTATATAGTATATTTTTTTTATAATTAAGTTAAATTTTTTAAATAATTAATGCATTTAGAATATTATATAATATATATATATATATATTTAATATAATTTTAATTTGAGATAAACTCTATGATTTTTTGTTTCAATTTTATTTAAGTAAAATGAATCAAAATAAAAATTCGATTCTAGCAACTTTGATTTTATTGGAAAAGAAAAAAAGAGAGTATAAAAAGAATCCTCTGTGATGATAAGAGACAACACTCTCATGTTGGGATAAATGTTTATCTCTCCTATCTTTTGAAGATAAAACAATCAAATTGTAGTTTGACTATATTTCACATTTTTTTCTGCCACCCAATTTTTCATTTTATTTTATTATTATTATTATCTTGTTATTTTCAATGTACTCGATGCTTAATGTCAGTCTTTCAGACTTTCAAAGAATTTCTTTGATCCACTTTATAAAATGGTCAACCATAAAAAATTTAACAGGTGAAAGAAGGGGCTATATGAAGAAAAAAACAACCTAATCAACTGAATTGTTCATAGGTTCTTGAAAATTCAATTTTTTGAAAGAACAATTTTAGAAAATTGTAGATCCGTGTACATGAGACTTTCTCAATTAGTAAACAAACTGTTTTTCAACTAGCCCAATTAATGCACCGCTTCTCCTCCGCCCCGCCCCCAAAAGAGATTGTTTTGAATTTTACAAATGCCATTAACAATTTTCTTTGGGGGTCTAAAGAAAGATAAAGTAAATATTACAAGACTTCCCAAAACCGATTTGAAAATAGAGATAATCTCCCGCCTAAACTTAGGAACCGCCCTTTCCATCCGAGAAGTTTATTTTTAATTTTAAGAACTAATGGCCTCCAAGCTGAAAGCTTTCTCGGATTAGACCCAATTGAAATCCCTAGAAACAAGAACTCTTTTCCCCCCTCCTACAAGAAAGAAAGTTTCTAGCATTATCCAAAAAGTTGTCGCTTAAGTTGAAACCGATTAACTTGCTTTCGTGAAAATTGATTCCAAGACCCAAAATGAGTTGAAAGCTCCTTAACACCGACTTTATAGGCCAAAGGTGATTCCAACTCCCATCCCCCACCAAGAGAGTATCATCTGCGAATTGTAGAACATCGATAAAGCACTTACCATAAATATTACAACCCGTATACATGCCATTTGCCAACGCTCTATTAACCAAGCACTTCAAACCTTCCCCCACAATGACAAATTGAATCGAAGATATAGGTTCTCCTTGACGCAAACCACGCTCCACCTTGAATTCTTTAGTATGACTCCCATTTACCATGACCTACATATCACCAGGGCATATCATTGTTTCCATCCAACTCAACCAAATCCCCCCAAGACGAAAGCGCTTTGGCAAGAAGTTTACTTCCCAAGACGAAAGCGCTTTGGCAATCCGATATAATTACTCCTATAACCTTCTCCAATCTGTCCGCCAACACCTTAGCTAAGATTTTATAGATACACCCTATCAAACAAATAGGCATGTAATCATTTAATTCCAAAGGATGATCCCTCTTCAGAATAAGAGTCAAAAAGGACGATGTAATCGACTTAGAGAGAACAACCCCCGCATGAAAATCTCTAAAACAAGCCAAAATGTCCTCCTTGAGAAACAACCAACAATTCTTAATAAAAAGAATATAATAACCATCAGGTCCCAGAGATTTCGAACCATCACAATTCCAAATTGCCTCCTTGACTTCTTCCTTTGAAAAGCTAAATTCTAGAGAAGCCCCCTCTTCTTCAGTAATTCTCTTAAACACCGCTCCATCCATCACTGGTCTAATTGGAACGTCCTCCACATATTTATTAGCAAAATGCTGATACACCTCCCTTCTAATGCCCACTACCGACTCCATCATTCCCCTATCCATTACCATACCACCTGTTGTACCCCAAAATTTGCCCTCATCTTTTTTCAAGGAGAAGGCAACGAACTTCTGTCTAAAATTTGTAGTTTCATATATATCCTGATTTTATGAATACTCAGTTTTTAGAATATTTTTATACGGTATTTTGGTTCGCTGTTGAATTTATTCTTACACAAACGCTAAGTACTGTTTATCACTTCACACACGCTGTTTATTTAAGATTTATTTGCAGATAAATGGTACTAACGCAATTGGTAGAGGATTAAATTTTGCAGGCGCAGAGTTCGAGGATTCAGACTGTACTGGTAACAATTAAATTATTATTGGTTTTATGTTTTCCACTAATTTTTGTACTATATTGATTTCAAATCTCTTTCTTTCTTTTCAAATCTCTTTCTTTCAAATCAAATCCTAACTTTATTCCATACATCTTTCTTTTCAAACCCTACCATACACTTTCTTTCAAAACCTACTATCATTCAAACTTTCCTTTTTTGTACGGTATCACTTCATTCCCCAACGACTCCATCCTTCTTTCACTCTATAAATACCCCTCATTTTTTCCATAAAATCTCACATCAAATTTCATTCATCTCCCAAGTTTCTATCATCTTATTTCCTCTTCTTCCCCGGCAAAAATGGCAAAGTGGGTGGATACATTGTTTCTTATGGTCATCACTATTTTTACAGTGATCATGTCTTTCTTCTGTTTGCATAGTCCTGAGAAATGCGGACCTGGGATGCTTACACTTCCGTGCATCTATTTTCTGTTGTTTATAGCATGGGTTTTTAATCGTCATATTTAAAGTTTGTCGTATCTTTCGCTTTCAGATAATGTACCGTTCATTATGTTTGTCGTACTGTTCGCTATATTTTTTATGTAATATTTGTACTGTCAGTATTAAATATTGTGCTATCTGTTATACCGTCGTTTAATTAACAAGATAATATTATGTGTGTTTATTGCTAGTTAAATATTTATTTTTCTGTGCATTAAATCCTTTTCAATCTTATTATTGACGGTAATTTCGTTCGCGTACGGTGTATTTTAAAATTATTTATTATGTTTGTGTTTTCTAACAAATCATGTAAATAATTTCTCACCATTAACACAACAAAAACAAAAAGAAAAAAATTAACTTTAACTGTTAAGTTTTCACTTTAACTGTTACATTAATACCCGGACAGCCAGTTAACAGTCAAACCCGATGACAACACGATTCTCCGTGTTTTGTATCATCAGTCAAATCAATCTTTCACATTTTAAAATTCCAAGATTTTTGTTCTAGAAGTCTTCTGATAATCACAAGATCAGCCATGACTCAACACTGCACAAAAATCAGGTACGCTCAACTGTCTCCTACACAAACAGACCCTAACTAGGGTTTTGTTTTTTTTCTTCAGGAAAATGAGTTTCTGAGACCTCAAATGGATTTCATGGATCTCCATATGTCTCAAAGTACCATCAGACAAATTTTCAAACTTCGATTCGCTCGGACGCACAATCGATAGCTCAAACAGTCAACAGACGACCAGTTTGACCGAAAAGTCAACAGACAGTCAAAAATGAATTTTTTTGTCAACATCCATAATTTGTCAAAAGATTCATCATTTGATCAATGGTTGATCATAATTCATCAAGAAAATTTCAGAAATCGGCAAAACTCTAAGTTTCAAAATTAGGGATTTCTCCTAAAAAGTCAACTGAACTTTGATCGGCCATAACTCTCTCCTCATTCATCCAAAAAATTCCAACCAAAGAATCATTTTGAATGGGATTCAATTATCTTTCAAATATAATTGGTCTCATGTTCATTGAGTTTACCATGTGGAAAATATGGGCCAAGACATTACAGGTCATCTTCAAAGTCAACAAAAAGTGGTTTTTTGTCAAAGCCCATAACATCAAGATAAATTCTCCAAATGCAAAAAAGTTTCCAAAGTAGCTTGTAGAGGACATCTTGAGGTTTCTAAAAAGTATAAGAACTCCTTCATATGATCAAAATTGAGGGAGATATACCTTGTTGAAGTTGGCTATTTTTTGGGAAAATGCATGAAACCAACATTGATCAAAAATGTTTTTTTTCCAAAAAAGGCCAAGTTTTCATGATCCAAACATGTTTCTAATGATGCTAAGGGCCTCCCACGACCAACCTAAGGCCCATAACATTTTTATTTCTTTTTTAGTTTAATTTTATTACATTTAAAGTTAAAGTAAAAAAGAAATGGATCAAGATAATCATGCAAAGCTTTTGTCCTTAGCTTGAGTCACCAAGATAGCTTAACTTCTGCAACATAGAGATGGTACAGCAGGCCTAGAGCAAGAGGATGAAGAAAAATGAAGCCATGGCCAAAGAATTCAAAGCTTTATATATTAAAAAATTCAAAAGTTCAAAGACCATTAATAATTGTTAGCTTAAGATTGAAGCACTCTTATTGCTCATAAATAGCTTAGCATACTTCACTAAGAGGACACACACGAATTCAAAATCAAATCCATGCTTGTAACACACTTGTATCATACTTGAAATTTTGCAAGAAATTTGAAATTCGAATTTTAAGTTTCAGCTCAATTCAATCCAAATTAAATACTTAAACACGATACCTGAACATCATTGAACCTTTCCAAATCAATTTCAAGCCTTGAAGCTCACTGAATCGAGCTCAAAAGCTCACGGTTTGTCCAAAACTGAAATTTACAAAAGTACTATTATTCATGCATATTCAATAAGATGTAATCCCATATTTATGTTTAGTTTTGTGCCCTGATCGTTTCTGGAGCTTTAATTTAATTTTTATGAAGGTTTGAAGCATATACCATTTTAGGGTTCTTGGAGCTCGAAATGGGATCCTTCGATTTAGGCAAAATTAAAAGAAACCAGAGGCATATTCAAATTCAGTGGATCTGGACGAGTCAAATGGACATGTCGCGAAATATTTTTGTATAGGTTTACCCCTATTCGTTATTTTGCAGGGATGAAGGAGGTGTATTACAGCGCTTTTGGTAAAAAAAACGCTGCTAAAAGTAGAGGCGAGAGGAAGAAGACGACGAGGTGTCATCTCCTGATTGGCTGATTCAAATTGGTTTGCGCGTGTTTTGATTTTCGTTTGCAGATGGATCACGTATGACATGAAACACGCGTTAGCGTGTACCCTCGCACCATCAGCCCTCAGATCTCATTAAAGTTTCATCCAACGCGCCAGAAGCTACAGCGCACCATGGACTCTCAAAGCTTTGCCACACAGAATCATAATTTAATATATTTTCTATTTTATTTAATTCTCTTTGTGAAATTATTTAAAAATATTTTTAAAAATCAGAAAAATATGAAAAAAATATTTTTAGTTTGATAAAATAGTATATTATTTTTTGACATAAAAATATGTTATTTTTATTCATAATTAAAATATTTTGTTTAATTAATTTGATAATATTCATATATTTATCTTTTAATTATTTCTAACCTATCAAAAAAATCAGAAAAAATATTTTCTTTTTATTAAATTAAGTTTGTATATTATGAACTAATTTTGTACATAATTAGAATATTTTTTTCATTAAGTTTAATTATGTGTATAATTATTTGTATAATTATGTGTTAATTAACTTAATAATCTCAAAAACAATTTCAAAAATCTCAAAAAAAATAGTTTTATTTTAAAACTAACTAACAAGCAATATGAACATATTTTAGACTTAATTTTTAGGTTTAAATTTTATTTCTACTTTTTTCTCATTTAATTAAATTAACCGTGCATTAATTCTAATTAAAATCAATTATAAAAAATCCAAAAATATTTTCCCTTTATCTTATTGCAATTTAAATTCATAGATAAGTGTATAGGTTGTCAAATTCATGTAAATAGCGTAGTTTACATTTCTCGCACAATCGATGTAATAACGTAGATTTACTTTCCGCATTTTACATCCCTGCACTTTAATTTCTGTACATATAAAACTGCGTGTATGTCAAGAATAATAACTGAGGCGCTAGATCACTAATCTCAAAGATAACATATCTGAATACAAAACACAATCACACTTGCACCTCTTAGGGTAATCCCTTTGTGACTCTTTTCAAAATCAATTCTACTGTTTCAAATACAATTCAAGTTTTTCTTCTGTATCCAGTTAAGGAAAATTTTCTAAAAGAAATGGGAAAGAACCTTGTAAACTTAGGGTATACCTCCTAATTGCTTGCTCAATCAAAAAACAACAAAAGCATTTTCACATATCACTGTTTTTTCAAAACAAACTTTCAAAAGACTACACTTTGTATACATCCAAACAAGGATCATTACGAAGTTAAAAATCTTTTTCAAACCATCAAAACATCTTTCGAAAGATAAACACTTTGTATACATCCGCACAAGGATCATTACAAAGTTAACTCTTTACAAAAGTATTTAAAACCACATACAAGCATTTCAAAGCAAGACAAACGATTTAAACAAGTGAGCTAAGCAATTAAGAGCCCATGGATAACCATGGATACAAAGGGGTGCTAATACATTCCCTTTGTATAACCTACCCCCGAACCCAAAATCTCTTAAAGGTCTTTTTCTGTTTCTTTTATAAACCTTTCCTTAATTGGATAAAATAAAAGTCGGTGGCGACTCTCTGATTTTCATAACTCAAAAAAATAAAAGAAGAGTCAGTTCGCATCCCACAAAAAAACCGAGGATAACACCACCAATGTGATTTCTTCTAAGCATATGATTCATGACTCTATGAAAGAATTTAATGTTGGTACCCCCATTGTTTAACTAGAGAATACGAGATCTCTGGATAAACATATTTTCCTTGATCTTTAAATTCCGCTAAAACTTACAAGTATCCCTTCTTAAATCTTCCAATTCATTCTCCCTGACCACTACTAAATCATCCACCATGTTCATACTTTTAACCTAAGTTTCAACATCCAAATCAATCTTGCCAAAAACATTAACATTCCACCATCAAAGCCTAGTTTTAAGGATGCGTAATTTTTCCTTCAACACAAATTCTCCTCTGCCCGAAACAACTATAACCACCCACTCCTTCTCCACGACACTCACGAACTCCTTATTCCTAAACCATCATTGTTGCATTTAAATGATTAAGGGCCCCAATCCTCCTTATCCACAACTAACCATACCGAAAAATGATCTGACACGTCCCTCTCTTTGATGTGATGCCCCGCCACACCCCACCAACGAATGATATTATCTGAAACCAATAAACGGTCCAACTTACTCTTGGAGCGACCGTCACTGCTAAACCAACTGAACATTTTCCCTTTACAAGGGATATCTATAAGAGCAATGTCAACGAAAAAGCCGGAGAAATCCCTCCACTCTGTAGAATTTTCAGAACCAGATCTCCCAACTCTCTCCCTGCAATTTTTTACCACATTAAAATCCCCACCAATCATCCATTCCTCATCAACATACTTGGATTTCAACACTAGCAATCTTCTCCATAATGAACGCTTAGCCTCACCCGAACAACCAGAATAAACATTAACAATATACTAAATATTATTCTTCCAAGACACCTTGATTCCCAAGTACCTTGAGCACTTAAGCTGCATAACACATCCAGCCCTCCCTATTTCCAAAGAATCAACAAACCACCAGAGGAACCAATAGAATCAGAGATAGAAAAATCTATCACCTCTTTGGGCCAGAAGCTTCTAATCAGAGGTTGAGAAAACAAAGAGATCTTTGATTCCTGAATGAAAAAGATATCAACCTTCCCTTTATCAATAATATGCCCAATACGCCTCCTCTTAACCAAGCTACATCCTCCTATAATATTAAGAGACCCAATAATCATTTTGACACACTATGAAACACCTTCCTTCCTTTTCCACCGTCCTTGGTAAAACGCTCAAGATCATTATAAATTTTCTTCAGCTCCGGTTGGGATTCCACCATCACTACACCGAGCTTCTCTATCTCCACTCTCAACCTTTCTCCCCCATTCAATTATATAAATATTAACTTATTTAAATAAAAGTTAATTTATTTTAGAGAAAATAGGACATGCACTGACGGTGTAATGTAATTTTACAATGTCAACCAATAAATACTATGTATCTTGTCAAATAAATTTTATATTTTAAAATTATTTAAAAGATATATCGTATTGTTGATTTATTATTGGACGACAGTATAAAGTGCATGTTCATTAAGTTTTTATTATATAAATTAATTACAAAAAAAGAATTAATAAATTGGATCATGTTAAAACTGTTGAAATGAATGCACATTTCTAGAACATTCTAGAAAAATATATGACAATGTTTAGAAAGTTCTATGTTAATGTAATGTATAAAAGACAAACAAAAGTCTGGACAGTTCTATTCTAGAAACATCCTCAAGCACCTATAAATAGACAACATATGTGTAATTGTATTCAAGCCTTTAAGCCTTTAAGTTTCAATATCACTAACATTGAAGGCTTCACCATTCTATTACTCTCCTACTACAATAAGTTGATTACTTATGTGTTGCCTCGTGTTCTTTCAAATTAAATACTCCAATACTAGCTCCCACACTAATTGCTACTATCTTTCAACTATATACAAGAGCTTTTTACACTATCCAACTACATTTTAAACTATCATTACTACTTCAAATACCAATAGTGGTATCAAAGCTATGTTTGGTCACTCACTGGGCGTAGCAAAGTATTTCTTCTTGTCACCAAATATTTATTAAAACTAGAAAATGAGGTCTCTGGCTTAACTGTACAAAGGAGTACATGTAGCTACATGGCCCGACTCTGTTTGAATTCAAACCCAAACCTAAAAATGAGAGAGGGGAGTTCATGTAACCTAACATTCCGACCCTCTTAATTGCAAGTCCAACTAATATTGTAAACCTATCGCAAATAAGGCTCGAGTTTTGTTAGAGCACAAATGCAGGCGATAAAGAAAACTGAGACTTGTGACCTATGAGGCTCAACTTGAGTACAAGCATAGGAAAAAAAATGCAACTACTAGAGCAAGAATGAGTCCCTCTCAAAAGTCTTATACAAGAGTGATAAAGAGACTCATAACCAACTAAGAAGCAAGAGTAGTTTCTGTCAGAATTATTCAATAAAACCGACAAAGAGATTCACATGCAACTAGACAACAAATGTGATCATTGTCATAAGTCTTTAACAAGACAAATAAAGAGGATCACAAGCACAACTAAGGAGCGATAACGATTCTCATAAAAAACCTTCAACAATGATGAGAAAGAGTTTAATTAGGGGTGGCAAAACGGGCACGGCTCGCGGGGAAAGCCCGTTTTACCCGCACTTTTTCGCGGGGGCGGAGGAGGTTTTAGGCCCGCTCCCTTTAGTGTGCCCGCCGCGCCCTGTTTTTTTCGTGCTTTTGCGGGCATTAGCTTTTTCATACAAATTTACTATTTTTAGGCCTAAATGGTTCAAAGCTCGCGTGCTTTCCCCGCTCCTCCCTCACTTTTGTGGGGCGGGACAAGGTTCTAGACCCGCACTCTCTAATATGCTCGCGCCCGCCCCGTTTTTTGCGGGCTTTTGCGGGACGGGTCTAAACGGGGCGGGGATGCCCGTTTGCCACCCCTAAGTTTAATAACAATCATTGTGACTAGTGTGACAAAAGTGAATCACGATGGAGGTATTACTTTTCAAAATAAATATATTACATAATAATATCAATGAAGGAGGAGATAGCTTCACAAATTCACATTTGAACAACTATGAACTACACTTGGAGTTACCAAAATATGCATCAAGGAGGAGTGTTGAGAGAAAAATAGAATAGTCTAAAGTTGCTACATGTTTCTAGATTATTCCAATAAATCCTAGATTAACTTATAGCCTAAACAATTCTATATTAATGTAATGTATAAAAGACAAACAAAAGTCTAGATAGTTCTATTATAGAAACATCCTCAAACACCTATAAATAGACAACACATGTGTAATTGTATTCAAGCCTTTAAGGTTCAATATTAATAACATTGAAGGCTTCATCATACTATTACTCCTCCTAAAATAAGTTGATTATTTATGTGTTGCCTCGTGCTCTTTCATATTAAATGCTCCAATACTAGCTCTCACACTACTTGCTACTATCTTTCAACTATATACCAAAGCTTTTTACCCTATCCAACTACATTCTAAACTATCACTACTACTTCAAATACCAACAAAAAAACTGCATTTTATTAGATTAGACCTTTGTTAGGCAATATCATTTTAATCCTATACAAGCTTATAAGTTTATACATTCAAAATGAGTATATTTGATTTTTTAAGCAAGATATATTGATAGGAGTACAAATGGTACTCAATCCCGATTACAAAAGAACAAGATGAAACTCATACACAAATAGATTACAAAGCAACTCAGAAACACGACAAACCAGAAAAGCATGCTCGAGAGATTCCAAATCCGACGAGCATGCTTTTGATCAAGGAAAACCATTATGCTTTTGATAATCTCTCGAGCATGCTTTTGATACACTAAACATATTTATACACTAAGTTGGGAATTATTTAACGGTAATACAACAAAAACACGATAAGTGCCATAAAACTACATATACAAAAACACTTCAAAGTGGCACTTACCAAAGAAAAACAAGGAATTGGTTATAACTGATATTCTTTACTTTCTATTTGAAACAAGATTACAAGTTTTAAAAGAATAAAAAATAACCGTCTCACCCTAAATTAGGATTTTTCGTAAGCAATGAGGAGGGACTAGTATGCTATTTATAATAAACCTAACATACTAAACTAATGAGCTTTTTCAAAACTATCCATTACAAGCCAACTTAGGGTACAAGCTAACTTAAACAATTGAACATAACAAACATATCCAATTTGAAATACTAACAACCATTGTATTTCGACACTCACATACTAGAACACACTTCAACTACAATATGTAGGTCTTCAACTCATTCACTGCTATTGAAGCGGTAGATGGAAAGCAACACAAGATTTGGAAATATTTATCAGAGAATTTATCGTGTCCACATATAGTTTTTATAATGCCATTCAACGATTTCTATGTTTTCGAGCTCGGGTAAAAACGGGTTTTAAGTTAAAGCGAAAAATAAAACATATGAATAGAAAATGAATACATTCTTTGGAAAGAATTAACTTATCAGATATGAAAATATACTTCACTCGTCACAAACTTAAGCCTATCACTCAGTTGCACTCAACTTATAATACTTGTAAAAATCACCACATACCCCTCACATCAATGTCCTTGTATGCAATTTCGACGAGAGTTCAACTATATTGTTGAAACATATTGGTTATTGTCCAAAAGTTTCAAAAAAATTTCATTTCAGATCTCTGCCCGTAATGTCCCGTTTATAACTTTCATTGTGTACCTGCTTGATATTTGAAACACTTTGTAGTCTTTTCCGTTTCAAATATGCAAGTATGTTTTCTTGGCGCAACTTTGATTATGGTTATTTCCGAAATAATCTCTTTCTCCCCCGGCTTAAGTCGACCTACAATTGAATGACCTTGTAGCTTGGTGTCTAACGCATGATTATGTTTACCAGAAATAACACAAACCACCACATATCATCCACCATACGTGATCCGTGCGATTTAAATGAACACTCACATTTTCTTGATTCGTCTTAGCATCAACATTCAACTTGTCCGAAACAACTTTGGAAAACATGTCGGGATGCACCGTATCTAAAACTGGCAAAAACAGAATTCTGTTAAGAATTATGTTCCTATAACAGACAATTTCGAAAATGCATTTCCGAAATAATATTTAGGTGAATTTCAAAAATGCATTTTCGAATAATATTTAGGTGGGTTTCAAAAACGCATTTTCGAACAGACACAACAGTGTTTTCATCCAAAAAGCATTCTTCAATATTATGAAATCAAAGATGAAATGAGGAAAGTTTAACTTAAATTGCAGTTTTTTATGCTCTCTTTGACATGAAGTTTTTGGAAGATTTTGGTTATGAGATGAAATGGGGTGAATGAAATAGTTCATGCAATAAGATGGTATAAAAAGAATATTTTTAGAAATGAATCTCTGAAAATATCACTCAATATTTAAATTTAACGTTCATGTGTAAACAGAATTTTTTCAAAGATGCATTTTTGAAACACTTTAAAATTTAATTTGAGATGCGTTAAGAGATGTGTTCGAAAATACATCTCATAAAGACATTTTAAAGTTTTATCGAGTTTTTTTAAACACTACAAAATCTACAAAGAAATTTCCTTCTAAATTCTAGAGTTTATTACCGGGCCTGGGGTAATAACAAGTTAAAACCAGCCCAAACTGTAAAAAAAAACCGTAGAGATGATGGGATCTTCCTTTAGGTTTAGGTTTAGGTATATCTGATTTGTCATTCTTCCTTTCTGCATATTGTCGATGGAACTCCATACCAGCGTGTTCGGTGTCAACCGACCTCCCTCGGAAAGCTTGGAAGATAGAGGTAAACTGATCAAATTGGAATCGGAAAGCTTGGAAGATAGAGGTAAACTGATCAAATTGGAATCGGAATCGGAATCCGAATCAGAATTGGTTTCGGAAACGGAATCGGATTCGGATTCTGAAACGGAACCGGGATCAAAGCCGAAACCGCGGGTGATTTAAGATTGGGAATTGAAACGGCCTGAAGATCTTGTTGCGAGTGACTCCACAGCTCTTCGATGCCATCGCCCCTCCAAAAATTGCAGGTCTATGTGGCGGTGTAATTCCCCTTCCCATAGACGATGAGTGTCGACTTAATGTCACTCCCCTATGCAATGCTGCCTTAGACAACTACAATAATGAGAATCAGGTTCAAAACTACCAATATTTACTTATGGATATACTACATTATGTTTATTCATTCATTCATATATCAACTAATATGGTATACTTGATTATAACTAGGGTTCAAATTTTGTGCTGGCTGATATTTTAAGGACAACCTGGAGAGCTGGTGGTATGTATTACATCACCTTTCAAGCCACACATCTTTCCGATAGCAATGCCACAACTTTCCAGGCACAAGTACAAAGAAAACCGAAGGGAGAACACAAGGTCTATTCGTGCGCCATTAAAACCTAACACACCATGGTAATAATGTTACATATATTTGATTTTGCCATTATGAAGAATTGGTCTTCACTCTTCAAACTAGCCTAAGACTATATTGATAGAAGCATCCTTTGAATCAGTTCTATTATTGTTTATCTTTGATGAATGATTTGTTGTCATGTACATGCAACCATTGTGTTCTTTATCTTTGATGAATGATTTGTTGTCATGTACATGCAACCATTGTGTTCGGATGTTATCTACAAATTATTACAAGGATTTTGTTCCCTTTTGCATTTACTTATGCAGTTTTTACACCTTTTTTCTTCTGGTACAGATCACTGTTTTTTTGTATGATTAGGTTCACATAGAGCTTTCAACCTCCTTTTTATCTTATCCACTAGAACTGGTTTATTTTCAATGACTGTATATCGAATTTTGGAATTTGGAAGCATAGTTTTTGCAATGCAACTCATGCTTGTACATGTGACTTTTAAATCTATCTCCATGAATTAGTAATGTTCTATATGTTTACCTTTTGCAGGAATTCATGTCCACTGCACCCACCTGCTGCTGATTTTAGTTGTTAGAAACATGGGGGTGAAAGTAGGCTTGGACTTCTGGGTGTAGTTAATTAAATATGACTGCTGTTTATATATGATATATTTGCTACAACAACATTTTGCAATTTTAACCTCACTTTCTTGTGTCATTTGACACTATAACTTCAGGGTGTAGTTAATTAAAAATGACTGATTGTGCATGCTATATTTGCTACAACATTTTGTAATTTTAACCTCACTTTTTGGGTCACTTCACGCAATCTAATGGCATGAATGTTAGTTATTTAACTTTATCTGTATAATTGGATAAACTTATTGTTATGAATATATCTTAGTCTTGAATGATATATAGTGTATGTTTGGATTGACTTCTACAAGCCTCAAAAGCATTTGTAGTCCACTTCAATTTGAAAATTGTTTTTTTTCCTTGTTCGGATACTTTTCCAAAATCAATTCTCCTCCTTCAAAAACAATTTTAGTAGAAGCTGCAATTCCTAGCTTTTGAGTTTAGTAGAATCATTTATAGATTTATTATATATTACTAGTATTTATTATAACTCTTTTAAATTTTTCTTCTTTACTCTTTAATTTTCATTTCATCAATTACTTCGTCTATGTTTGGTTGTCCGGTAGAAAACATCAAAATCAATTATGGGTTTGTAAAATCAATTCTGGAGTGTTTGGCATTCTCAAACAGTCTGCCACCACTATGTTTTTTGTGGTTCAAAATTGATTTTTTTATGAAGCTACAATTCCTAACTTCTTGAAATCAAGTCTAAGAATTAATTCTTCCTTTCCATCAATTTTTCTTTTTTTGCCTTTAAATTGAACAATATCCTTAATTCTTACCATATTTTTTTTATCCTTTTCGTCATTTACACATTCAAAAGTCATTTTGATAAAAATATCCAAATAACATTTTTCATACAAATCACTTTTGTTGTGAATATATCCAAACATAAATCACTTTATATTAAACTCAATTTTAATTAAAATCAATTCTTTCAAAATTATTTTTTTTCACCGCAGAACCATTATGGTAATTATACAATTCAATTATTGTAAACTCAATTCTGTTGAAATCAACTCTACCAAACTCAATTCTCTCGTAATCAATTCTGTCCACCGCCAATCCAAACACACTCCTAGCCTATGTGGGGATGCTGTACTGAGGAATGGCCAATACACAATACGAAACATGCCAATGCTGCTAACTGAATGGAAACCGAACTTTAATTTGAAGAAATATATGTTACGTACCATCCTGATATGGATTCTGCTACCTCAATTACCATTACATCTATGGGGAGCCACAAGTTTAGGAAAGATTGGGAGTGTACTAGGTACACCTTTGATGACACATGAATGCACTGCAAACTGGTACTGAATTTTTTAAGCGAGAATTTTAGTTGAGATCAATATCACATAAGAGCTTGTTAAGGAAATTACAATCACAGACAAACATGGTGAAAAGATGCAACAATCGGTGGAATATGGAGACCGCCATATTACACTAAATGTCACAAGATTGGTCACGTGTGTGGAGGGAAGCAAAAAAAAATTGTCAAACAATGGGCACCAAAGGAAAAGACATCGCGAGAGGAGATAACAGAAACAATAACCAGTACCTTCAGCCATAAGGTATACAAGATCAGTCCGTAACTCTTATAAATAATCAGCATATAGTAAATCAAATAGTAGAGGAATCTCCAACTGCTACATGGTATGAAGTTAGAAAGAAAGGACATCGAACTAACTGGAGTAATCATAGTGGTAAGGACCCAACTAACACATCAAAAGTCAATCATGGGAATTTGTTGGAGACACTAAGAAATGACCAGCCTTAGTGTTCTTAGAGGAAGTCCCATGATAGTATCGTGGAATGTGCAGGGGCTGAATAAAGCGGGCAAAGTGAGAGAGATAATTATGAGAGGCATGAGAATGGTGGGCTATGGATCTATTGGGATGTCAATCGAATTAAGATAGACTATGTTGAGAGCATAAACCAAATGATCCACTGCAGAATAATTGATACAAATGGGAATTTCCTGCACTGGTTGGCAACAATATATGCCCATAACCACCTTCATCTATGGAAAAAACTCTAGCATAATATTGAGAGACTGAACTCTCAACAACAAGGGTCATGGATGATTATTGGATATTTTAACAATGTTGTTAAAATAGAAGATTTAGTGGGTGGTAATGAGGTATCTGAAAGAGAATACATCGACATAGTTGATATGATAAGTAATACTGATCTATATGAAATTGAGAGTAGAGGTGATTATTTCATGTGGTCAAACAAATACCAAGATAACCCTATTTATTCTAGAATAGATAGAGTGCTGGGAAATGTTGATTGGATGCAACAATATGTGAATGCTACTTTGACAAATATGGAGTCCAATACGTCGGATCACTCCATGTTGGTTCTCATGGATAATACGCAGATACAGGCTAAAACTCACACCTTCAGGTTCATTAATTGCCCATCTGATTTGGATAATTTTGTTGAGATTGTAAGGAGTAGCTGGAATATTCCTGTAAATGGCAGAACAATGGTTGTGGTATGGAAAAAGCTGCTCATACTTCAGCCTAGTATCAGGAAATAGGGGTGGGAGTAGGTTAGGCTAGGCTTTTTAAGACCTGGGTCTGGCCTACGATAAATTTACAAGGCTTGAGCCTGACCTATGGCCTTCTATAGGCTCTTTTTTTCCAGCCTGGTCTGACGTTTTTAAAAGCCCGACCTGGTCTGAAATCTTATTTAAAAGCCTCTTTCTCATTAAGGTTTTCAATTAATCCGTACTACGTAAAAAAGCCTTATACGTCGGCCTATATAGGAATATTTAGGCTGGACTATTTAACTTCTTTTCATATATATATATATATATATATATATATATATATATATATATATATATATGATATATATATATATATATATATATATATATATATATATATATATATATATATATATATATATATATATATATATATATATATATATGAGAAGGGATCAATTGACACCAAATCCTACTCCTTTATTCTTAACAATTCAAAGGTTAAGATATATTTCCTTAAAAAACTCATGTGTTAGTTAAAAGTGAATGTATCTTAACCTTTAGATTAATAATAATAAAAAGATAGGATTTGGTGTCAAAATTAATACTTTGACACCGGTGTCAAATGATCCCCCTCTCTCTCTCTCTCTCTCTCTCTCTCTCTCTCTATATATATATATATATATATATATATATATATATATATATATATATATATATATATATATATATATATATATATATATATATATATATATATATATATATATATATATATATATATATATATATATATATATATATATATATATATATATATGGCCAGCCTATTTAGACTATTTTTAATATATATGAAAATATAGACCGACCTATAAGGCTTCATAGGCTTTTTTAATAGCCTAAGCTTGGTCTATGTAATTAAATAGGCTTTTAAAAAAGTCTAAGCATGACCTTTTTATCAAATAGGGCTGACTTGACCTGGCCTTAAATAGGCTAGACTATAGGCCCCTATAGGCCGGTCTGGCCTATTCCCATCCCTATCAGAAAATTAAGTAACCCTTTACCAAACATGGAAAAAAACATTGATACAACTAGAAATGCTATGTCCACTACACAAAAAGATCTTATAATTGATAGGATGAATGCAACCAAGATTGAAATGGTCAAAAGTTGCTTTGACGATTTAATTAAATGGATGGATATGGAATCTAAGATGCTGAAGCAACGGGAAAAAATAGAATTGTTGAGATATGGTGATGGAAATAAATAATATTTTCATGCATCCATAAAGGCTAAGCAACTATTTAAGAGTATGTGCAACATTAAAAAAGATGATGGCTCTTTTGCAAATAACCATAAGGAATTAGAAAATGAAGTTGTGATGTTTTATAAAAAAGTTGATGGGCCAGGCTGCTTCAGACCTCGAGGGGATCGACAGAAATGCAACGAGGGTAAGCCCCCAGCTAGATGTAGACCAAATGGACCTACTTACTTTGCATGTTATAGAAGATGAAATAGTGTTAGCTCTCAAAGGTATTGACAATGATAAGTCACTAGGTGTGATGGTTATGGGGTGTATTTTTACAAGAAATCATGGTTAGTAATTAGTAGTGATGTAATAAATGTTGTCAAATACTTCTTTGTCAATAATATAATGTATAAGGCTGCTAATTGCTTAATGGTCACTCTAATTCCAAAACATAGTGGTGTGAAAAGGATAAAGGATTATAGGTCGATTGCTTGTTGTAGTACTCTTTACAAAATAATCTCCAAAATCACAGCCAATAGAATGGGCAAGGCGCTAAATGCTATCGGCTATGATTTAGAAGGCATGTGATACGGTAGATTGGAATGCCTTACATAGTATCATGAACGAAGTTGGATTCCCAAGAAAATTCACCGAATGGATAATAGTTGTGGTAACATTTGTTTCTTATAGATTTAATGTTAATGGATAGTGTACTGAAATTATGGAGATAAAGACAAGGCTTAGACAAGGATATCCCATATCGCATGTACTCTTTGTTGTGGTGATGGAATCTCTCAGCAGATACTTATTCAAAATGTAGAAGAATAGTAATTACAATTACCATCCAAAATGTGAAAAATTGAGTATTACAAATCTGTGCTTTGCAGACGACCTTGTGATGTTCTCGCGAGGTGATAAGATATCGGTTCAAATGATGATGAATGTATTCAATAGATTTTCAAGGGTAACAGGGCCGGTAGTAAATCCCGTGAAATGCAAACTATACTGTGTTGGAGTTGATTTGGAAGCTAAACCGAATTTTCTTAACACAACAGGATTCCAGGAAGAGCATCTACCTTTCAAATATTTAGGGGTACCGGTACCTAGAAAAAAATCTTGCTAGTAATCACTTTATGCCGCTAGTGGATCCAATTGACTGTAAGATCAAACATTGGACTGCTCGGATGTTAACATACGCAGGGAGAATGCAGCTTATTAAGAGTGTAACATTTGCTCTTACTAACTACTGGCTACAATGCTTCCCATTTCCCAAATGTGTGATTCAAAAAATAGAATCAATCTGTCGTATTTTCTTGTAGACATGAGGTATTGAAGGTAGTCGAAAGTCATCGGCGGCGTGGAAGAAAGTATGTAAACCCAAATGTCAAGGTGGTTTGAATATTATTGACATAGAGATGTGGAACAAAACCAATTTGATTAAGCTTCTATAGAATTTGAGTGATAAATCCGACTCTCTTTGGGTTAGATGAATTCAAGCTTATTATATGAAGCATAAGCACATGATGGATATTGATATTAAGCCTACTTACACTTGGATTATGAAGGTTATTCTTAAGCAAAGAGATGATATAAAGAATATGGGAGAGTGGAACGAAGTCATGGAATGGAGTAAGTTCAACATGGGCAGAGTTTATAGAATATTGCAGAAAGTTACTTAAAAGGTTGAATGAAGGGGCTTAATGTTTGACAATATTGCATAACCCCATGCAGTTTTTATCTTGTGGCTTGTATGTCATGAAAGACTAGCCACTAAGGATGGATTACTCAAGTTTGGAATGATAGATAATATGAAATGTTGTTTTTGCTCAGGTGGGGAATTAATAAAGCATCTGTTCTTCGAATGCCCCATTACAAAAAAGATTTGGGTTGAAATTCAGGAGTGGATGCAGGTTCAACATAGACCTGAAGATTGGCACAAGGAGGTCGATTGGTTAATTTATCACACTAAGGAAAAGAGTGCAAAGGCTGCTGTAATCAAATTGGAAGCCATATATGAAATATGGAATCTCATAAATAATAAAAGTTTTGGCAAGAAGAAAGCTACCATGCGAATAGGGAGGAAAATTATAGACACTATAGTTTATAGAGGTTGGAGTAATAAGAAGCTAAGGAAGTATATAGCTATCCTGATGTTAGAAGGATGATAGATTTCTCTAAGTTCCATAGTTTCCTTAATTTCATAGTGGCTGGATCTGTAACATCTTTTTAACCCTTGTAAAATATTCACAATATAATACAAATTAATTCAAATAAAACAACCACACGAGGATGTCACCTTCATAAGTAAATGTCCCACTCTGTAATACGGGTTCTAAAAATTATATAAATCAAACATTTCTTTAATAACACAATAATAATGTCAACTATCTCGAAGCAGAATTCATAGTTTGAAAATATCTTTATTAAACTTCATAAAACATCATTCATAACTTCAACGTTCAAGTTCCATAACCCAAAACATCACAATGCCATGAAAGGTAATTCATCATAATAAAACGATTAAAGAGAAATATAATAGTTCCAAAAAAGCAAAACAACGATCCTGACCCAGATTTTACGTATCAGAGCAAGACTCACTTTTTATTCTAAATAAACGACAAAAGGACTCCACGAAGTTATCCTCTAACTTCCGCAGACTATTCCTGATTACCTGCACGTTATCCACCTGGAGGCAACATTCAAAAAGAAAGAGAGTGAGTATTTCATAATTATTTTATAAGACATAAGGAATAAATACAGTAATGGCACACAAATAATCAACAACCACACATACACCAATACAACGTATCCTCATGCTTCACATACTTACACCTGAACGTCATCATATAATTTAATCACACCCATCAATTGATTCATCATTCACATCACGAATACTCAAAAATCATTCAATCATGAAATGTCACAAGCAATGCAATGCAACACCAAGACTCATGCATGTGGTACCAACACTTCACTCATGACTCATTCATCGTTCTCTAAAGATCCCCACCAATAGGATTGATTCTCGCTTGGAAATGGAATACTTCACAATATCGCACTCAATCCGCACAATGGGATTGAGGCAATCACTGGACAATTTGTCCTACAGACATCATTGGACTATTATCCTATAATATGCTATGAATATATGATGCACAACTTCATAATAATCAACGACCACAAATAGTCAAAATGGCATCATAATTCATTCATCATATCTTATCACATATTCATCTCAACTACACAACCATCTCAATCAAAACAACACCAATTGTCAGGTTATTCAACCATCACATCTTCATAGAATTATAACAAGCATATACATACATGTAATCGCATAATCAAATTCGATATAAACGGCTCTCTAAATCCATCCAAACATACTTATTAAATCTGGAAAATTACTCGAAAATTAGTATAAATCATAAGCTTCCATAATCCGAAATCATTTTTCAAAAATAACATTTTTCGTCCCAGTGGCCCTTGCTAAGCTCCCCCTGCCCGCGCTACGCGCGTTCTAAGTGCGCTTTATGATTTCTGCAGAAAAATTCTACGCCAATAGCCTTATACCAGTCAGAGTTTTCCACCCCAAAACCTATTTTAATCATTATTTCCCTGCAAATTAAGGCATATTAACCTAGTTCTAACATGTATTAATCATTACAAACATCAAACCCCAATTGTTCATCACAACTTTAATACCCATCATTAAACCCTAGACCTTCAAATCCATAAACATGGTGAATTTGACTACAGTTCATGTCATCATTCACCAATTCCTCAATTAACAACATCCCATAACATACAAATAACATAATCCAAACAAACATCGTCATAGTTCATCAAGATAATCAAATTCATCATAAAACCCCAATACACAACCCAACCTACAATTATCAATTCCTTAAGGAAAATATAATAATTAGGATAACCCCCTTACCTTAGATTATAGGTTAGCATGATTCTCTTTCTAAATTCTACGGTCGATTCTTCTTCTCTTCTTCTTACCCTAACTTTTTCTTTCTTTCACGCTTCTCCAAAAAGTATACGTTGAATGAATATTCTCCCCTTTTTCTCTATTTACTTAGTTAGACTTAGAACCCCTAATATGATATCCCTATTGTTCCCTTACTAACTCCACCTCACATTATCTCATTTATTTTATTTTAATTAAATAGTAATGTTAATTAGAATTATATTTATTTTATTAATCTAACTAACACCTTAATTTCACTACCCCACACACATCACACTTAGGTATCACACGTCACATAAACATCACATATACTCATCGATAAATCACAATGACTCATATAATCACAAAAACAACCAAATAATAGATTAAATAATTAAATCTAATTTTTGAGGTATTACAACTCTCCCCCTCTTAAAGAATTTTTTCCCTCGAAAATTACCTAGCGGAAACAAGAACGGACAAGAATATGTCATATGATCTTCTCGCTCCCATTTCAGACTTTCACCCACTGGTCCACCCTGCAACACCTTCACGAAGGCTATCTTTTTACCTCACAATTGTTTCACTTCCCGTCCTTCTATTCACACTGGTGACGCTTAAATAATCAGGTTATCTCTCACTTATACATCATCCATTTGAATCACATGTGAAGGATGCAAAATGTATTTCCTCAATTGAGACACATGAAACAAATCATGAAGATTCACAAGTGACGGCGACAAAGCAATCCGATAGACCACCTCACCCATCCTCTATGAAATATGATACGAACCAATAAAACACGGCGTAAACTTTTGCGACCTCAAAGCTCTACCGAAACCAGTTACTAGGGGTGGTAAAGCGGGCAGCCCGCCCCGTTTAAGCTCGTCCAAAAGCGGGGTGGGGCGGGGCGGGCTAACTTAGGTGTCCGAGATCAAAAGTCAAGCCCGCCCCGTTTACTAACGAGTTGGCGGGTTGGCGGGCGGGCCCGCCAATTTTATTAATTTATTTTACAATTTGATTTACTAAATAATTTATAAATTTCTTATTATTACCAAAGAGGTCGATAAAAGATTTTTCTTAACAACACACAATATAACTTCAACATGTCTTAAAGACCAATTACAACAAAAAAAATGAAATAAACTCAAGCACAATAAAAAAAAATATAAAAATAAATACATCACAATGCATAAAAAGTAACTACTAAAAGAATTCAATTAAGAATTTACACAAGACAAACAGTAATATTACATTGCATAATACATCACAATGCATAAAATAGTATTGCATAAAATATCAGCACCTAACTTTCTCAATTTTTATATCATATAGACTCTAATATTGACCATTTTTTAATAGTTAAATCATAAATTTGTCCCACGTATACACTAATCAAATCCTTCATGTTCTTAAAATCAACATCTATTTCTAAAAAATACATGTAAGCTAATGTATTGAGAATTTAATAAATATGCATACCATATAAGTGTTATTTTATTTCAAAATTTTCAATCAACACTTGTATTAGAAAGTTATAGAAATAATATTATAATTATAATTCAATCATCAGTCAACATAATCTTAAGAGAAGAGTGTTGTTTTTATAGTTAAAGTTATTTTAATTCTAAAATAAAATAAAAAGTTTTAAAAAAAATCCCGCGGGCAAAATCCGCCCCGCCCCGCTTTTTTAAGCGGGTTAGGCGGGGCGGGCCAACTTAAGGTACCGAGCTGAAAACCTCAGCCCAACCCGTCCAAAATGGCGAGTCAAACGGACCGACCCGGCGGACCTGGCCCGTTTTTCCACCCCTACCAGTTACCACTGTAACTCTAAAAAATACATGATCATCCACCTAGAACTCAAGTGCTTTCCTCCTCTTATCATGATAAATATTTTGACGACTCTGAGAAGTCTTCACCCTCTCTCGAATCATCCTTATCTTTTTAATGGTATCCTCAACAATCTCATGTCCGAGTACATCAAACTCTCCTGATTCATTCCAACACAGCGGAGTTCTACACTTTCTACCATACAATGCATCATACGGTGTCATACCGATACTCGCATGAAAATTATTGTTGTAAGTAAACTCAATCAATGGAAAATGGCTATCCCAAGATCCTCCTTGGTCTAACACACAAGACCTCAAAAAAAATTCTTGAATGAATAGTCCTCTTGGTGTGACCATCCATCTGCAGATGATACGCCAAACTCAATCTTAATGTAGTACCCAACGCATCTTGCAAAATCTTCCAAAACCTTGACATAAACCTCATATCTCTATCAGACACAATACTCGATGGTATCCCGTGCAATTTGACAATCACTTCAATATAAATCTCAGCTAACTTAGAAATAGGATGGTTAATATTCGTTGGTAAGAAATGAGCAGACTTAGTCAACCTATCCATATAACCTAAATAGAATCATTTCCCTTGGCGGTCTTCAGTAAACCCGTCACAAAATCCATGGAAATACTATCCCACTTCCACTCTGGAATGTTCAACGGTTACATTAACCCATAAAGTTTCTGATGTTCAACCTTCGATTATGAAAAGTTAAGCAAGCATAAATAAACTCAACAACATCTTTCTTCATGCCAGGCCACCAAAACAATCTCTTTAAGTCCTGGTACATTTTCGTAGCACCTAGATGAATACTTAAGCCACTTCTACGTCCTTCTTCAAGAATACTCTTCTTAAGTTCTGAAACATCTGAAATACACACTCTATTCCCAAATATCATCACACCATTCTCATCAACTCGGAATTCACCTCGTCTACCTTGGTTAATCAATGTTAACTGCTCAACCAATTTCAATTTGGATTTTTGCCCTTCTCGAATTTTGTCAAGGATAATACTCGTCAATTTTAACATTCCCAATTTCATACTATTAGGAGTTGATTCACACATTAAACTCATATCTATGAATTGTTCAACTAATTCTAATTCACGCACCATCATCATCATTATCAACATATGCAAAGACTTTCTACTTAATGCGTCAACCACCACATTTTCTTTACCAGGATGGTAACTCAATTCAAAATCATAATCCTTCAGCAATTCAATCCATCTTTTGTGCCTCATGTTTAAGTCCTTTTGATCAAATAAGCACTTCTAAATTTTGTGATCGCTAAACACTTCAAACTTAGAGCCAAAAAGATAATGTCTCCAAATTTTCAAAACAAACACCATATCGACCAACTCTAAGTCATGCATAGGATAATTCGTCTCATGAACTTTAAGTTGTCTAGAAGCATAAGAAACAACTTTTCCATTTTGCATCAATACACCACCAAGGCCCATCTTTGACGCATTACAATACACTACAAAAGACTCACTCAGATTAGGCAAAATTAATACCGGAGAGGTCGCCAACTTTTTCTTCATTTCCACAAAACTCCCTTCACACGCAACATCTCATACATAAGCTTGACCCTTTCGAGTCAACTGAGTCAATGGTACCACAAACTTAGAAAATCCTTCTTTGAACCTTTGATAGTAACCAACTAAACCAAGAAAGCTTCGAATCTCAGTCGCAGACTCTAGATTCTCCCACTGCAACAAAACATCAACTTTAGAAGGATCCACATAAATTCCACCACTAGAAATCATGTGGCCAAGAAAACTCACTTTCTTCACCCAAAACTCAAACTTAGACGACTTTGTATATAACTTCTTCTCTTTCAATACTTGCAACACCATAACATGTTCATATTCCGATTTGGAATAAATCAAAATATCATGAATGAACACCACCATAAACTTATCCAAATAGGAATGGAAATTTCGATTCATATATTCCATAAAAACACTTGGATCATTCGACACTAGAATGGTATCACCATATATTCATAATAACCATACCTCGTTCGGAAAGCCGTCTTCGGAATATCATCCAGTTTAACACGAATCTGATGATAACCCAATCTCAAATCAATCTTACTGAAAACATTAGTACCCACTAATTGATCCACCAAATCGTCAATTCTTGGAAGTGGATACTAATTCTTGATAGCCACTTTGTTCAACTTCCTGTAGTCCTCACACAATCTAGTACTTTCGTCTTTCTTATTAACCAACAACACAGGCGCACCCCACTATGAAACACTCGGTCGAACAAACTTTTTCTCGAGCATCTCTTCCAATTGCTTCTTCAGCTCATTCATCTCGAAAGCCAACATTCTATAAAGAGCCATCGATACCGAACTCGTACCTAGCATCAACTCTATAGAAAACTCTAATTCATGTTCTAGGGGCAAATCACTTATATAATATGGAAATACCTCAGGAAATTCACAGACAATCACAAGTTCAACACTTGCAGTTTCACGGTCACTTTGCAACGACGCGAACATTGCAAACATCACGACCTCGTCTCTAAGGCATTCACTCACTTGCTTAGAAGTCAACAACATCAATCCTCCACCATTACCAAACTTTGGAAACCTCAACGTATTATTGAAACAATTTATATGAACATAGTTGTACTTCAACCAGTTCATCCTAAGAATCACATCGATTTGGTGTAAGGGTAGACAAACCAAATGCTTCACAAAACTCTTATCAAAGATAGTCAAAGGACATCCTTTACAAACAAAAGTAGTAGTAACAAAACCATTATCAGGAGTATCTATTACCATACTACCATCCATAAAATACAACTCCAATCCCAACATAGTAGCACAATCAAGCAAAATAAACGAATGAGTAGCACCAGTATCTACAATAGTAACCAATTCGACACTGTTAATTAAACAAGTATCTCGAATCAAGTTGTCCTTCTTGAAGTCTTTTGTTCCTCTCAAAGCAAACACTCTACCATTGGTCTTGGCAGCATTAGCATCCTTCATTTGCGTATGGAACTGGGTGTTGATATGACCATATTCACCACAATTAAAACAACCCACCAGTCATTTGCTTCTCCATCCAGCATATGAGTACCATAACGTACCTTCTATGCTGCAGATAAATCCATCACTCGAAAGATCCTCTCGATTTACTTAAGCCACTCTTGTGCTCCATATGGATCATACAAACCTCAAAAAGTAGGCGGAGTCTCCTTCTGGAAGGTACTCAAGCTTTGTGACTCGCTGATCACTCCATCATAAGGCTGATTCTGCATAGCCTGAGCCACAACCTCCAAGGAAGAAGCAATCGCAACGTCGTTTCTCCCAGCCATACTCAGTTCACACCAAAATTAGCATCAAGGTTAGAATAACTATCGACAGTAATCAACTATCAAACTCTAGACTCAATAACCTAGTCGGACGGACCAACCTGATCTAATACCACTAATGTAACACCCTTCTAACCCACGTAAAATATTTGCAATATGATACAAATTAAATCAAATAAAACCTACACACGGGGGTGTCACCTTCATGAATAATCGTCCCGCTCTGTAACATGGGTTCTCAAAACTATGTAATTCAAACACTTCTTAATAACATAATAATAACATCAATTGTATCGCAGTGAAATTCATAGTTTGAAAATATCTTTATAAAACATCATTTATAACTTCATCGTTCAAGTTCCATAACCCAAAATATCACAATGCCATGAAAAGTAATTCATCATAATAAAACAATTAAAGAG
The DNA here is from genome assembly GCF_029867415.1 of Vicia villosa. NCBI lineage: Eukaryota > Viridiplantae > Streptophyta > Magnoliopsida > Fabales > Fabaceae > Vicia > Vicia villosa. Next base: position 59,825,403 of record NC_081182.1, read on the forward strand.
AAACATAATAGTTCCAAAAAAAAACAACGATCCCAACCCCGATGTTACGTATCAGGGGAAGACTCCCGTTTTATTCTAAACAAACGATAAAATGACTCCATGAAGCTATCCTCTAACTTCCGCAGACTATTCCCGATTACCTGCGCGTTACCTACATGGAGGAAACATTCAAACATAAAGGGTGAGTATCTCATAATTATTATATAAGACATAAGGAATAAATATAGTAGTGGTACACAAATAATCAACAACGACCCGTACACCGATACAACGTATCCTCATGCTTCACATACTTACACTTGAACACCATCTTATAATTCAATCACACTTATCAATTAATTCATCATTTGCATCACGAATAATTAAACATCATTCAATCATGCAATGTCACAAACAATGCAATGCAACACCAATAGACTTATGCACGTTGTACTAACACTTCACTAGTGACTCAGTCACCGTTCTCCAAAGATCCCCGCCAATAAGACGATTCATGCTTGGAAACAGAATACTTCAGAATATCGCACTCAATTTTCACATTGGGATTGATGCCACCACTGGACCATTTTCCTGCAGACGTCACTGGACTATCGTCCTATAATATGCTATGAATGTATGATGCACAATTTCACAATAATCAACGACCACGAGTAGTCAAAATGACATCATAATTCATTAATTCATCATATCACATAATCATCTCAACTACACGATTATCACATCCATCTCGATCAAAACAATACACACTTCATAATTGTCATGTTATTCAATCATCACAACTTCATAGAATTACAACAAGCATATACATACATGTAATCGCATAATCAAGTTCCATGTAAACGACTCTCTAAACCCATCCATACATACTTATTAAATTTTGGAAAATTACTTGAAAATTCGTATAAATCATAAGCTTCCATAATCCGATTTCATTTTTCAAAAATAACATTTTTCGTTCCACTGGCCTGGGCTAAGCGACCCCTGCCCACGCTACACGCGCTCCATTATGCGTGGCCCCTGTGTTTCTTTTGGTTTCGCGCTAAGCATGCTCCACCGTGCTAAGCGTGCTCTTCAACTTTTGCAGAAAAATTATACGCTAACAGCCTCATACCATTCCAATTTTTCCACCCAAAACCTGTTTTAATCATTATTTCCCAGCGATTTAAGGCTTATTAACCTAGTTCTAACATGTATTTGTCATTAAAAACATCAAATCACATTTTTTCATCACAACTCCAATACCTGTCATCAAACCCTAGACCTTCAAATTAGGCATGACAACAGGGCGGATCGGGGCCGGTTATTGCCTCCCTCAAATCCAAATACAAATTCCCAAACAATCCGCATTCTCTGCCCCGAACCCAAACGGGGATGTAGAATTAAAACTCAAACCCGAAGCAAACGGGTTCGGGTATCCCCGCCCTGTCACCATCCATTAAGTGAAATCAAATTTTTTAAATAAAAATACATATATTTTTTCCAAAATCAAATTAAATTATAAATAATAAAATAAAACAATTAATTTTTTTTATAAATACATTTCAAATAATAAATACAAATCAAAATATCAAGACATTAACTGCATATTTAATATTCTAAATTATAAAAAATAAATAATAATATACACAGTGAAATAAACGGAGCACGTTCTGGTCGAATTTGGGGTGGGTAATAATGTCTCCATTCCTCATATTTTATAATCGGGAAAAACCCAAACCCAAGCAAAGCAAATTTTCCCCGTCAACTTCGGGGCGGGTTCGGATGGGTACGGATTTTGCTACCATGCCTACTTCAACTCCAAAAACATGGTGGATTTGACTCTAGTTCATTTCATCATTCACCAATTCCTCAATTAACAACATCACATGACATACAAACAACATAATCCAAACAATCACCGTTCTAGTTCATCATGATCATCAAATACACAACCCAACCTACAATTATCAACCCCTTAAGGCAAATATAATAATTAGGATGACCCTCATTACCTTAGATTATTAGCTAGCTTGATTCTCTTCCCAAATTCTACGGTTGATTCTCCTTTTTTTCTTCTTGCCCTAACTCTCTTTCTTTCTTTCTTTCTTTCTTTCATGCTTCTCCAAAATTTTTATGATGAATGAATATTCTCCCCATTTCCTCTATTTACTTAGTTAGCCTTAGGACCCCTAATATGGTATCCCTATTTTACCCTTACTAACTCCACCTCACATTATCTCCAGGGGCGGATGTACATTAAGGCATGGTGTTGCTTTAGCCACACCAGTTTTTTCCATATATATATATATATATATATATATATATATATATATATATATATATATATATATATATAAAATCTTTTAATTGAAATCGAATAAATTATCTTGATCACTAATTAAATTACATGATTTAACTTGATTAAATTGAATAATTCAATTTAATAAATCGATTTATATAACAAATTTATATAATTATTAAATCGGTTGAATTGAATGATACAATCTTTAAAACTAATCGAAACACCTACTAAATTTCTAATTTTTAAAATATCATAATTTAATAAGTTGATTATTTAAATTCAAATTCTAAACACAATCATATCATACAACAAAATAGTTCAAAATATAAATTTAAATAAACTTTAAACAAACTCTAATTACAAAATAATCTGAATAACAAAATATTTGCGTTGTCTAAAACATTTAATTTTAAAGAGGGGAAGTTGTTCCAAATAAGTTTTGAACAAGTTTGCTTCTATTTAATTTTATTCTCTTAAAATAAATTATCAAAACGACATTGTTTTGTGTGAGAAAAAACAAGCATTTAACTCGTCAATTTCCCAAAATCGTCGGTTCGTTAGTTTTTATCTGTTTTGGACGGTTATGACCAATTCTCACTAATTCAATAGCTTACTTTGTCCAACAATCAAATGAGACCAATGGCCCATCCGATTTCTGATTCGGTCGACCGATCTGTTTCAATTTTTGAAATAGAGTCACCACCTCTCCAATTTCTCTCTTCACTCATATTTACTAATTCTTCCTATTTATTAACAATTTTCTCTCACTTATATTTACTAATTCATCCTATTTAGTAGACAAATTTTATTATGAATGATTGCATTAAATAATATTGTTTTTTATTTATTTTCAGCCACACTAATATGCAAGGTCTGTATTCGCCCCAGATTATCTCCTTTATTTTATTTTAATTAGATAGTAATGCTAATTAGAATTTTATCTATTTTAATAATCTAACTAACAACTTAATTCCACTACCCCGCACACATCACACTTAGGCATCACACTTAAGCATCACACATCACATAAACATTACATATACTCATCGATAAATCACAATGACTCATATAATCACCAAAATAACCAAATAATACATTAAATAAGTAAATCTAAATTTTGAGGTGTTACAGGATCTCCATTGAATCGCTTGTAATTATTGATTTTTTGAATTAATCAAAAGCTCATTATTTCAAAAAAAAGAAGAAGACGATATAGCCTATATGTGGGTTATTGTAAAATCTGCAATTTCATTTGCGGATCCATTTTCTAGGCTCCCACAATCAATTTAGATTGGATCAATACGTTTATGATTTTTTTCCGAATTGATTTTAGAGATAATAGTTTTGGAGGACTACCTCTATATTTTAACACATTTAAAATTAAACATAAATAAGTAATATAATACATTAATATACATTAGTATACTAGTATATTATAGCATATTGTTTTTTATTTTTCAAAACATCATATATGTTCTCAAATTATTATTGTTCCGGACTGGCCCAATGAATAGACATGATCCAATCCACTTATGCACTTAAAACGGCTCAATCATCTTGGCCCAGTCAGCTAAGGGCAAAGGAAGTCCCTTTTCCTCCTGCCTCTCTATCGAGGCCTTGAATCAATAAAAATAAAAAACTAATAAAATATAATATTCAAAATAGAAGTCGAACTGGGCCCCCCTTTATGAAAGACCGTCCAATCGCTGTAAGAGAGATGAGTCTGAATTAGTTGACCAGTTAGCCAGATTTCGCCACGCACGGAAAGAGAAACGAGCACCATTGACTATCCAATCGAGTAGCTCCGCGTGTGGGGTCGTACCGTTCATCATCTTCACACTTTTAGAACTCGAAAAATTGCTACGAAAAAGCCTTGATTTTGCCACGATGTCTGCCATGCTTTCTCGTAGCTAATTCTGGAACAATCAAGCCTGCAGAAAAACACGATAAACAAAACAACAAGAACCCAGTCCTATGTTAAATCATGCCCTGAATTTGTTGGCGATGTTCGTTTTTACTAAAAAGTCCTGGAAAACATGATTCAAACAGGTTGAAGCTTCAACAATGGTGAACGCGAGTTCTTGCGTTAAAACTCCCATGTAGAACGTTAATCACGCTCCAATAATGCACTTGATTGGACCTGGAATGTTAGCAATGATTGGGAGCATATAGAGCCACAGATTCGAACTTACCTCACTTACCAACAAAGTTTAAGCGAAACACGATTTCTGATACGCCTTTGGCCGGAGCAAGGGTTCCATTTGAATCCTTAGAACCTCAAGGGTGTGAATGAACGATTTGAATGGATTGAAATTCACCCAAGAGGAAATCTCTCAGTGCCCTAGTTTGCTTGCCTCTTTTGAATGAATGATTAGGGTTTGGAGGCTGCCCTCGTTTTTTTTCCAGGTCTAAATAGTTTGCATATATATATGTGTGATGGATTTTGGTTAAAATCTTGAATCAAATCCTTATAATATTCATGATTGCAATTTGATTGAAAAAGTTATGAAATATTTCCAAATTAGTTTAAATATGGCTCATATCTCTCCAATCTTCTTTGCCACGAATTTTGATCCAATTATGATGACATAACTCTGATATTTTGATCACATAATAGACCTAAAATCAAATCTTTGATTTTCCATTATTTATTTTAACTAAATTGAATTAAAATGAATTAAAAATCAAGTAAATTAAATCAATAATAAAAATGGCATGGGATTGGGCCAGGAGACTTCTAACAAGATTAGAATCATGTTTGGCTCAAAGAAATATGGGCCCATTTGGAAGAAATCCATTTTTGCTCAATAGTCACTTTATGCACTTTCTTAAAATTTGGTCAACTTCAACAAGTCATAACTCATTCAATTTTTATCATATGGAGATCTTCTAGGACTTTTTAGAAAGCCTAAGATGTCTTCTACAAGCCACTTTGGAACATATTTTTCATTCGGAGATTTTATCTTGATGATATTGCTCTTGACAAAAAACTGCTTTTTGCGAGCTTCTAGAAGGACCTGTAATGTTTTGGCTCATATCTCTCAATTGATGCATTTTTAGCCTTGGCATGTGAGAGAAAAAATTGTAGAGAATTAAATTTCCTTCAAGATAGGCTTTGGATGGAGAATTTATGATGTTCCATGTGAAAGTTATGGCTGGTCAAAATTTAGTTGACTTTTAGTCCAAGAACCCTAATTTAGAAACTTCGAGTTTTGTTGATTTCTGAACTTTCCTTGATGAATCATGATCAACCCTTTGATCAAATGATGAATGTGACTTCAAAATATTGATGTTGACCAAAAAATTAGGAATTTTGACTGTACTTTGACCATAGTTGACTTTTAGGTCAAATTAGTCGACTGTTGACCATTTGAACTGTTGACTGAGAAATCTTATGGATCAGAGCTTGAAACTTGGCATGAGGATCATTTGAAACATATGATAGGACATGGAGTCCACTTGAGGCATCAGAAGTTGATTTCTCCTTGAGAAAAGAGAAAACCTTAGTTGGAGGCTTGTTGCTTAGGAGACAGGTTGCATGCTTCCTTCTTGTGTATCTTTGAGCATTTGAAGATCATATGAGTCAAAATATTTTGAAATATGATGGACAAATTTTAGGGTATGACAGCGAGCATCCCTCTGCCCTTCAGAGCACAAATGGAAACCTTTGACGACCAAAGAATCCTAGTCGACCAGGGAGCTTGGACGACATTATGTATTCCCAACTCTTTTCAATACTGCAGCTAGACGAAACGCATCTAACGCCTTGCGTAGGCTTCGATCTGCAGGCTTTAAACGATGTAGTCACCAAACCTTGGGGATATGTAGAGAAGATCATCACCTTTGGGGAAGCAAAAACGGCCAGATCTATCAACATATAATTCTTGGTGATAGACTATCTGTCACTCTATCAATGCATCCTCGGGAGACCCACCCTCGCTGAACTGATAGTCGTACTCTCCACGGTACACCTGAAGATGAAGTGATACACCTCCAAGGGCGTCGTTTCCACCCTACACGGGGACATCGAGGCTGCGAGGAGATGCTTCTAGGTCGTCTCAAAGGGGATGAACTATATGAATGCACCAGTCATAAGGAAACCTATTCTTCCAAGCAACGCGGAAGAATCCAAACCACTGCCACGCATCGACTCCATCGACCTCGACAATCGGTTCTTTATAGATAACTTGAGAGATTAGAAGAAGGACAAAGCTTCGTCGACCATAATGGAGACGACCCAAGCAAAGACTTGAAGATTGGAGCAGGCATCCCCGACTTGATGAGGAAGCAACTCAAAGCCTGCCTCAGGGAGAAGGCGGACCTCTTTGCGTGGAGCGCTTCAAAGATTCCCAGATTGGACCCGGAGATCGCACGTCACCAATCGACTGCAGATCCAGCCATTAGGGCTCTAGCTCTGCGTAGACGTCGACAGTCCCCTAAAAAAATAGAGGCTGCCGAGCAAGCTGTAAAGGACCTCATAGAGGCAAAAGTTATATAGAAGGCCAAGTACACCACTTGGGTGTCCAACGTTGTACTTGTTAAAAAATAAAATGGAAAATGGTGTATATGCATTGATTACATTGATATCAATAAGGCTTTCCCGAAAGATGCTTATCCCTTGCCTAGCATAGATAAACTTGTTGATGATACTGTAGATTTCAAACTTGTGTCCTTCATGGACGCATACTCTAGTTACAACCAGATCCCCATGGCAAATGGGAACAAGAAGTACACGACCTTCATGACCGAGTCGGGCAACTATTACTACAACGTAATACCCTTCAGTCTGAAGAACGCCGGAGCTACCTACCAAAGAATGATGAACAAAGTTTGTCGAAGAGAAATTAGAGACATGCTCGAAGTATACTTGGAAGACATGATCGTGAAATCGCAAGAGGAATCCGATCACGCGGCCCACCTTAAGAAAGTCTTCGACCAGGCTCGGAAGTACAATATACGGTTCAACACGGAAAAGTGCACCTTCAGGGTACGGACAGAAAAATTCTTCGGATTCTACCTAACAATACAAGGAATCGAAGTTAACTCTAGCAAGTGTAGAGCTTTGTCCGAACTCCCGCCGCCGAGATCAAAGAAGTCAATTCAAACTCTGAACGAGATGTTCACATCCCTATCTTGCTTCGTAGAAAATTATGCCAAACACGTTCTCCCCTTTTTCAAACTTCTCCGCAAGGAGGCAACTTTCGAGTAGACGGTTGAGTGCGGACAAACCCCCCTCTATATCAAACATGCTTTATCAAAACCACCGGGTCCTCAGCTGACCAATTATACAAGGAGACCCTCTATCTCTATCTCGTCGTCACTCTCGAGGCCCTCGGAGCTAAGTTGCTTCCATGTTAGAGTTACAAAATAAAATGCACCAGATTGACAATTACACATTTACACCCCTAATTATACTTTTAATTAATATAAGTAAGAATGTAAAAATATTAATAAAATAAAGTAAATTTTCTTACTAAAACTAGAAATTAACGTAATAAAAATCTAAATATATTTACTTATGCAGGGAAAGTTTTCTTTTATGTGATAGAAAGTTTTTTCGTTTTATTTTAAGACAATGTTGGAAGAATTGTTAATTGAAATAATTAAATATATTAAATTTAAAGTACTTACTAAAGAAGTGTTGATATACAAATGTGTTGCCCGATTCTTCAAATGTTGCGTTGCGTTGCGTTTCCCCAGCAGAGGAAATACAAAGTTAGTGCCACCAAGAGCTCCTCCAACCACACTAAGTCCCATCGTTCAGGTATGGAACCTCTTTAGTAATGGATTTTATTATCTCATAACACAGTGTCTAAGAATCATGGTCATTGTATGTCTTTCTAGGTTCAATAGCATCCTTGCATTTCTATTTCTTGCGTTTCATTTCTTGCTCAATAGCATTACCCTTTTGAAGATAAAGTTTTTCTAATCTTTTACTACTATAACATCTCTAAAATGGATGAAAGTTTGAGACTTTTTTGTTTCTGTTCTAAATTTTTGTATCACCTAGTTTAGTTTGTTTTTCTAATCTTTTACTACTATAACATCTCTAAAATGGATGAAAGTTTGAGACTTTTTGTTTCTGTTCTAAATTTTTGTATCACCTAGTTTAGTTTGTTTTTCTAATCTTTTACTACTATAACATCTCTAAAATGGATGAAAGTTTGAGACTTTTTGTTTCTGTTCTAAATTTTTGTATCACCTAGTTTAGTTTGTTTTTCTAATCTTTTACTACTATAACATCTCTAAAATGGATGAAAGTTTGAGACTTTTTGTTTCGTTCTAAATTTCTGTATCACCTAGTTTAGTTTCAGAATGGAAGAGGGCTTTGAAGATTGGAGAACAAGTGGACACTTGAATGAAGTAAAAAATCAAGAAACTGGAGGTTTATTATTTTGTCATTTTCAAATTTCAATCTATGAAATATCTTATTTTGTTATTATATTCATATCAAATTTTAAATGTGTAGATTGTTGTTTTGCCTTCACGGCATGTGCGGCTGTTGAAGTTTTGCACCACAAGCACCCTGACTCTCAAATAAGAGTGGTGCTATCGTGTCAAGACTTGTGGAACAATTTAGTAACAGTCGACCAAACGGAACCTGGGTGTAGCATTCTTGACACTTTAAAATGGATTTATTTTAATGGTTGTGTATTGGAAGAGCATTGTCCTTATTTAGGACGATTGCAGCCTCCTATACCTTTGGAAGATCGCCGGGTAAAATATTCCATTTTTTATTGGAGTGATAGTCCACAACCATTACTTTTTAAATTCTAGCTTTTGTTATGACAATGATATAGATAGCAATCTAAGAAGCAGTAGTATATCAAATTAGAGGTTTAATTAAGTTACATCAACCATTAATCTATCTGTTACATCAATGTTTTAATTAAGTTAAATTATTAGTAATTTTCAAGTGGGTTTTTATTATCATTTACCACACTTGATAAAATTTGAAAATAATTCAATAGTTCGTATTTGTAGTGTATCTAAATAGCTTTTAATTTAGTTGTGGATATTCAAATATTTCTCTTAACCTTTTATTTATGTTGTTGTAGGTTAAAATGAGGATCAAAACTTTGAAACCGGTACTTCGTAAGAACATGGAATATGAAGTATATCGTGGACCAGTCATCGTTGAAATAGATTGGCTTCAGGAAATGGATTTGATTCGAGGGGTAAAATATGTAATATTAATGAAAGTTAGATTAACTTAGTATTTTATTTAATAATTTATTTTTTGTTACAATAATAGGATGGAATATATTCAGGACCGCTTCGTGCATCAACATTTAAAAATGGCAAAATAGAGAAACACGGGGTGCTTGTTGTAGGATTTGGAGCCCAAATGGAGGGAGATGAGCTGATCAAGTTTTGGATTATCCAAAACTCACATGGATCTGGTTGGGGGCACAATGGATATGCTAAATTCAATCGAGCTAAAATTCACAACAGGTATCTAATCAATGATGGATGGACAGTTGTTGGTATAAGCTATTGTGATTTAGAGGGACATCCATACGAGGAGTTGTGATCAATGGTTCGTAGTATTTGTTTTAATTAATTGTTAAACTATGATGAAACATATAAGTATTTTGATTATGTTATTTTAAAAGCTGAGAACACGTGCATAGTTTAGAAGAGTTTGATGTTTGCTTTCTAGACAATTAATGTTAGTATCATATCAATCATAGTCAAACTCCTTTCTATGTTGCAGTATATCTCTTTTTTTGCAATGAATACAAGTTTATGTCAATATCATTTCTTCAATTTTATTGCTATCATCTTCACAATAAATTTCTGTCCTTTTCAAAATGTCTCTTGTTGTATTTCTTCATGAAATATATGAAATTTTTTGTAATCTTAATATTGAACTTTTTCATATCAAATACATATTAGTTTTAGAAGGAAAGTGAATTTGATATGGGAAATGTGGACTTCCAAACCCTTAACATGTGTATCTCAAATTGGATATATTGGCTGCCTGTTCTTAACTAGTAGCTGACTGGTTGGTGGTTTGTGTGGTGCTGTGTATGCTTTTGACTGCTGTTAGGAGTTTTTATTCTTTTCATTGCAATATGTTCGGTTGAAAAAATTGTTGCTAGGGCCAAACATTGAAGCTCGAGATTACTCAGATTTGCCGGCCGTGTGCAACTGATAAAAAGTGTCTTCTTCTTCGTATCTAACTTCTGAATGCAATGTATTTCAGTTCCAAAATATGTGATAAAAAAAGTGGAAGTCATTTGTCGCTCTTTCCTTTAGTTTGGACATGAAACTATCACAAGGAAATCACCAATTGCATGGAGCAAAGTTTGTAGCCCAAGAAAGCAAGGAGGGCTTGGCATCATTTCTCTAAGCCACTGAAACACAGCCACCATGATGTTTAGTTTGGGGATAAATAAGATAGCTCTATAATAGGAATGATGTTTGGTGAGATAACTTTTGCTCGCTGAAAACTTAGGAGTGATGTTTAATTTGGGGATAAAAAGGATAGCTCTTTAATAGGCCTCCATATAGTTGAGAACACCACTCGTTGGCTGGATCTTAAAATCATCTTTTTGGTTATTATCAATAAAGTATTCTTTGATTCCAAAATATAAAAAAAAAGTCATTAAACATAAGAAATAGTTAATCAGTAGTATATCATATAATAGAAAACTAAACCGAGTGGAAATAAAGTTCATGGCTTTGTGGAAATAAAAAAATTTCGGTAACAATTTTTTCTTTGTAATAATTATATATTTCTTTATAATAAATATAATTATTTCATATTTCCATCTTAGATTCTTGGAAACTATTGTTTTTAATCTTCCAAACAAACACCCCTATTATATCTTGTAATACTTTTAACATGATTATAATTATAATAACTTATTATTAGTTTATATAAATCTAAATAAATAGTAAAAAATAATTTTATAAAAATTCATATTTTTATTGAAATTTTTTAGGATGATGTTATACAGTTATATTTAATAATATAATATGTTATAAAATTTTATTTTATTCAAATTGATTCTCAGTCCAGAAACAATTTCGAATCCTCTCAATACAACCTTAAGAGTCCACAAATTAGACCAAGATCCATCTCCAAACATTATCGTGTCGTCTGCAAATTGTAATAAACTATACTCCACTGAGTCATTTATCTTGAATCTCTTTTACAACTCTCTGTCTATAGCTTGCATCATCATACCTGCCAACCCTTATGCCACAATTGTAAACAAAAATGGAGATAGAGGATCTCCCTGCCTTAAGCCTCTTGTCACTTGAAAATCTGCCGTTAGACTCCCGTTAACTAAAACTGACATCGAGCTTGTAAAGACCGCTACTTCCATCCAATTCATCCATCTATCACTAAATCCCATGCTTCTTAGCATTGACCTCAGGTAATTCCAATCTACACAGTCATATGCTTCTGCAAAATGTGCTTTGAAAATCATACACTCCTTCTTGTTCCTCTTCGCGTAATCTATGATTTCGTTTGTAACCAACACGCCATCAATGATTTGTCTTCCCGGTACAAATTCCTTTTGATTTGTGGATATCAATTTGCCTATAACATTCCTCATTCTCGCAGCTAGTATTCGTGATATGATTTTAAGGAGCCTACTTATCAAACATATTGGCATATACTCTTCAAGGTTTAGTGGATTTTCACATTTAGGAATTAAAGCAAGAAAAGATGCAGTTACAGCTTTTGGAAGCTTACCTCCTTTGTGAAAATCTTGGATGAACAACATAATTGGATCCATCATGATGTCCCATCACTTCTTCAGAAGTTCTAAGTTGAATCCATCAGGTCCTGGACATTTATCTCCATCTCCTTCAAACACTGCTTGCTTTATTTCATCATCGGTAAATGGCTCTTCCAAGCTCCTACTCTCTTGCAAACTTAGCTTGTTTAACATTGCAGTTTGCAGTCGAGGTCTTAGAGAATTTGGGCTCCTGAATTTAGCTGCGAAAAATTCCTTAATAACTTATTTTACCTCTTTAACCGAATCTGCAATCACCCCTGCAGGATTTTTTATCGATTCAATGTAGTTTCTCTTATGTCTGGCCTTCATTGTCGCATGAAACAGCCTAGTATTATTGTCACCTTCCTTTGCTCACTTGTGGCTAGACTTATGACTGATGATGCTCTCTTTTATGTGTAGTTTATGCCAAAAAGACACTTGGTAAATCCTTTTACTTGCAAATTCCGCTTCTGTTAGATTCGCATTTGGATGAAACCATTTATCTTCCAACTGATTCAAGTCATCCACAATCTCTTCTATCTTCAGCTCCACCATTCCAAACACATTAAGATTCCACCATCTTAATCTTCCTCTCAGATACCTCAATTTCTCCTTTATGATGAAAGTTGGGCTTCCTTTAATAACAGTCGAGTTCCACTCCTTCTGAATGAAGGTTTTGAAGTCCTTATGATCATGCCAACACCTAAGCACTTTAAAACTTTTAGGCCCCCAATCCACTTTGCTTGTCCAAACCGGTTTATGGTCTGAAACGTCCCTCTTCCCTACCTCTTGTGCAACTATCTCCCATTTAGATATCAATCCATCATAAAAAAGAATACAATCTAGTCTACTCGTTGCCTTACCATTTGGTTGGATCCAAGTAAATAAGCTACCAGTTACTTGCATATTAATAAGCTCCATATTGTCAATAAAACACTTGAGTTCTTCCATTTCAACCCCTCTGCTGTGATTTTCCTTGCCCCTCCTCTCCTCCCTATTTTTGACTGAGTTGAAGTCTCCCCCAACCACCCATTCACCAGCTTCTAGTTTATTCTTCCAGCAAATAAGTTTCATCCACTGATCTCTTTTATCTAATAAGCTACACTGCAAATATACATTGGTGAATTATCTGATAGTTAACATTGTTGATTTTTATTTTAGTTATCTGATAAACCCTAAATAAATTATTTTGCTTATTGATTTATTAGAAATGCAGTGGCTTAATTTATTATAAAAGTGAATTGAAAAGTAACTTAAGGATAAAAAGGAATTTTTTAATTTTAACATTAGAGGTTAGAATCTATTTTAAAAATAAATTAATTAAATAGCTAAATATGTTCAAATATATTAAATTAATTGAGTTAAGTATATTTTCGGTCATATAAATATTTTAAATTTTATTTTTAATCGCTATTAAAAAAATGACATATTTTACTCCTTATAAAAATTTTATGAATGCATTTTTAGTCCTTGTTAATTGTTAAAATTTTAAAAATTCTTTAATTATCTTTAAAATTTTAAATTTTTGAATAATATTTTTCATACGTGTTTGGAATACTATAAAGTATTTTTATATCAAATTATATATTTTTTTAAAATGAAAAAAATTAAATATGATTTTTTTAAATTTCAAAAGATAATTAAGTAATGTAAATCTCGACTTGGAAATCAGATTTTGAGTTTCTTTTTTTGGATGAACTTTTTATAACGTTCTAAATATGTCTGTAAAATAATCATTCAAAAATATATATTGATTTAACAGTAGGCACTAAAACTACATGCATAATAATTTTGTGGAGATCAAAGTATGTCATTTTTTTAATAGGACTAGAAATAAAATTTGGTAATTTTATAGTGACAAATAACATACTTAACCCAAATTAATATTACACATTTAAAATTAAATACATTATCAGTGTAAAGTTATTTTACACATTCAACCAATAAAAAATCAACAAAATATCATATCATTAAAATTTTTTTAAAATCAAAATGTAATGTAATTAGATCCATGGTTGTGTTTGATTGACAGTGTGAACTTATTTTATAATTTTACACTGTCAGTGCATCACTTTTTCCCTTATATTAAAATAAAACCAAACATAATAAATGATTTTTTTCTCTTAAAATTTAAAAAAGGTGGGAGTTTAAATCTAAAAATTGCTAATAACCTAACGGGTGATTTTGAATTCAAAACATTAAATATAACGATGAAGTTACGTAAATAGTAACGTTTTTTTTTGTACTTATCAAGAAAATATCAAGCAAGGTAATTTTGATTAAAGTTCTCGTTAATTTTATTTTTATAATAAGAAGGAAAAAAAGACAAGAAAAAGTGAATTTGTTAAAATAAGAGAATCATTCTATTTCTATATATGAAACGAAACAAAAAAATGTATAGAAAGAGACAAGACTGATATGTGGAGAAAAGTTTCTCTCTTGTCTTTAGAGGGCAAATCAAACATTCTATTTTAATGTTTGATGTCAGACTTTCAAAACATATCTTTGATTCACTGAAAATGTTCAACTATAAAAGTCTTTAAAAAAAAAACAGTCTGAACAAATTCACATCTTATTGAATGAAAAAAAATACAGACAAATGGATCTTTACTATTGTTATCTTAATTTTTCTCTTTAACTAATTTAAGCTCTAAACTGCAATATTGCCCTATCAAGATGCTATCTCTTTACCAGCGTGAAGTCTTGGCATTTTCCCACACTTTAACCTATTTAAATAAAAGTATAAAAAAACAAGAAAAAATTAATAGCTAGAATTGGACAATTATTGTTAAAATCTCGATTTAAAACTTAAACTCTATAGATTTTATATTTTTAGTTCAGCATTTCGTATTAAATCGTAGGTAAAAATCTTTTTAGGTAAAATCATATTAAAAAACGATATTAAGTGATTTAAATTTTTTTGAAATCGGTGAAATCATGTAAAATCGTTGAATTTTACTCTTTGACCTGATTTTACTTTTTTTTTGGTCAAAATTTATAAATCACATTTTATATTTTGACCTATAAATTTTCTCTATGGATTTTTAATTTTATTCAGGTTCACATCTTAGTTATAATATTAACGAATCTTTAACATTTGGAGATGAATTTAATCAAGTCGAATATGAATGTTCTAATGAAGATGATGTTGTACAAGGATTAAACTTTTGATTAAGTTGAAGATGAAAATGAAAAGATTTGTTTTTTTCAACTTGAAAAACTTGTGAAACTATTGTTTTTTTTATAATCTTTTGGATGTTACATTTTATGATTTGATGGACAATTTATGTAGTTTGATACAAGTTTATGAATATTACATTTTATTATGATTATATAGTATTTTTTTTTTATAATTAAGTTAAATTTTTTAAATAATTAATGCATTTAGAATATATATATATATATATATATATATATATTTAATATAATTTTAATTTGAGATAAACTCTATGATTTTTTGTTTCAATTTTATTTAAGTAAAATGAATCAAAATAAAAATTCGATTCTAGCAACTTTGATTTTATTGGAAAAGAAAAAAAGAGAGTATAAAAAGAATCCTCTGTGATGATAAGAGACAACACTCTCATGTTGGGAGAAATGTTTATCTCTCCTATCTTTTGAAGATAAAACAAACAAATTGTAGTTTGACTATATTTCACATTTTTTTCTGCCACCCAATTTTTCATTTTATTTTATTATTATTATTATCTTGTTATTTTCAATGTACTCGATGCTTAATGTCAGTCTTTCAGACTTTCAAAGAATTTCTTTGATCCACTTTATAAAATGGTCAACCATAAAAAATTTAACAGGTGAAAGAAGGGGCTATATGAAGAAAAAAACAACCTAATCAACTGAATTGTTCATAGGTTCTTGAAAATTCAATTTTTTGAAAGAACAATTTTAGAAAATTGTAGATCCGTGTACATGAGACTTTCTCAATTAGTAAACAAACTGTTTTTCAACTAGCCCAATTAATGCACCGCTTCTCCTCCGCCCCGCCCCCAAAAGAGATTGTTTTGAATTTTACAAATGCCATTAACAATTTTCTTTGGGGGTCTAAAGAAAGATAAAGTAAATATTACAAGACTTCCCAAAACCGATTTGAAAATAGAGATAATCTCCCGCCTAAACTTAGGAACCGCCCTTTCCATCCGAGAAGTTTATTTTTAATTTTAAGAACTAATGGCCTCCAAGCTGAAAGCTTTCTCGGATTAGACCCAATTGAAATCCCTAGAAACAAGAACTCTTTTCCCCCCTCCTACAAGAAAGAAAGTTTCTAGCATTATCCAAAAAGTTGTCGCTTAAGTTGAAACCGATTAACTTGCTTTCGTGAAAATTGATTCCAAGACCCAAAATGAGTTGAAAGCTCCTTAACACCGACTTTATAGGCCAAAGGTGATTCCAACTCCCATCCCCCACCAAGAGAGTATCATCTGCGAATTGTAGAACATCGATAAAGCACTTACCATAAATATTACAACCCGTATACATGCCATTTGCCAACGCTCTATTAACCAAGCACTTCAAACCTTCCCCCACAATGACAAATTGAATCGAAGATATAGGTTCTCCTTGACGCAAACCACGCTCCACCTTGAATTCTTTAGTATGACTCCCATTTACCATGACCTACATATCACCAGGGCATATCATTGTTTCCATCCAACTCAACCAAATCCCCCCAAGACGAAAGCGCTTTGGCAAGAAGTTTACTTCCCAAGACGAAAGCGCTTTGGCAATCCGATATAATTACTCCTATAACCTTCTCCAATCTGTCCGCCAACACCTTAGCTAAGATTTTATAGATACACCCTATCAAACAAATAGGCATGTAATCATTTAATTCCAAAGGATGATCCCTCTTCAGAATAAGAGTCAAAAAGGACGATGTAATCGACTTAGAGAGAACAACCCCCGCATGAAAATCTCTAAAACAAGCCAAAATGTCCTCCTTGAGAAACAACCAACAATTCTTAATAAAAAGAATATAATAACCATCAGGTCCCAGAGATTTCGAACCATCACAATTCCAAATTGCCTCCTTGACTTCTTCCTTTGAAAAGCTAAATTCTAGAGAAGCCCCCTCTTCTTCAGTAATTCTCTTAAACACCGCTCCATCCATCACTGGTCTAATTGGAACGTCCTCCACATATTTATTAGCAAAATGCTGATACACCTCCCTTCTAATGCCCACTACCGACTCCATCATTCCCCTATCCATTACCATACCACCTGTTGTACCCCAAAATTTGCCCTCATCTTTTTTCAAGGAGAAGGCAACGAACTTCTGTCTAAAATTTGTAGTTTCATATATATCCTGATTTTATGAATACTCAGTTTTTAGAATATTTTTATACGGTATTTTGGTTCGCTGTTGAATTTATTCTTACACAAACGCTAAGTACTGTTTATCACTTCACACACGCTGTTTATTTAAGATTTATTTGCAGATAAATGGTACTAACGCAATTGGTAGAGGATTAAATTTTGCAGGCGCAGAGTTCGAGGATTCAGACTGTACTGGTAACAATTAAATTATTATTGGTTTTATGTTTTCCACTAATTTTTGTACTATATTGATTTCAAATCTCTTTCTTTCTTTTCAAATCTCTTTCTTTCAAATCAAATCCTAACTTTATTCCATACATCTTTCTTTTCAAACCCTACCATACACTTTCTTTCAAAACCTACTATCATTCAAACTTTCCTTTTTTGTACGGTATCACTTCATTCCCCAACGACTCCATCCTTCTTTCACTCTATAAATACCCCTCATTTTTTCCATAAAATCTCACATCAAATTTCATTCATCTCCCAAGTTTCTATCATCTTATTTCCTCTTCTTCCCCGGCAAAAATGGCAAAGTGGGTGGATACATTGTTTCTTATGGTCATCACTATTTTTACAGTGATCATGTCTTTCTTCTGTTTGCATAGTCCTGAGAAATGCGGACCTGGGATGCTTACACTTCCGTGCATCTATTTTCTGTTGTTTATAGCATGGGTTTTTAATCGTCATATTTAAAGTTTGTCGTATCTTTCGCTTTCAGATAATGTACCGTTCATTATGTTTGTCGTACTGTTCGCTATATTTTTTATGTAATATTTGTACTGTCAGTATTAAATATTGTGCTATCTGTTATACCGTCGTTTAATTAACAAGATAATATTATGTGTGTTTATTGCTAGTTAAATATTTATTTTTCTGTGCATTAAATCCTTTTCAATCTTATTATTGACGGTAATTTCGTTCGCGTACGGTGTATTTTAAAATTATTTATTATGTTTGTGTTTTCTAACAAATCATGTAAATAATTTCTCACCATTAACACAACAAAAACAAAAAGAAAAAAATTAACTTTAACTGTTAAGTTTTCACTTTAACTGTTACATTAATACCCGGACAGCCAGTTAACAGTCAAACCCGATGACAACACGATTCTCCGTGTTTTGTATCATCAGTCAAATCAATCTTTCACATTTTAAAATTCCAAGATTTTTGTTCTAGAAGTCTTCTGATAATCACAAGATCAGCCATGACTCAACACTGCACAAAAATCAGGTACGCTCAACTGTCTCCTACACAAACAGACCCTAACTAGGGTTTTGTTTTTTTTCTTCAGGAAAATGAGTTTCTGAGACCTCAAATGGATTTCATGGATCTCCATATGTCTCAAAGTACCATCAGACAAATTTTCAAACTTCGATTCGCTCGGACGCACAATCGATAGCTCAAACAGTCAACAGACGACCAGTTTGACCGAAAAGTCAACAGACAGTCAAAAATGAATTTTTTTGTCAACATCCATAATTTGTCAAAAGATTCATCATTTGATCAATGGTTGATCATAATTCATCAAGAAAATTTCAGAAATCGGCAAAACTCTAAGTTTCAAAATTAGGGATTTCTCCTAAAAAGTCAACTGAACTTTGATCGGCCATAACTCTCTCCTCATTCATCCAAAAAATTCCAACCAAAGAATC
Organism: Vicia villosa; assembly: GCF_029867415.1. Lineage (NCBI taxonomy): Eukaryota > Viridiplantae > Streptophyta > Magnoliopsida > Fabales > Fabaceae > Vicia > Vicia villosa. The sequence continues at coordinate 59,844,407 of NC_081182.1, forward strand.
ATTTTGAATGGGATTCAATTATCTTTCAAATATAATTGGTCTCATGTTCATTGAGTTTACCATGTGGAAAATATGGGCCAAGACATTACAGGTCATCTTCAAAGTCAACAAAAAGTGGTTTTTTGTCAAAGCCCATAACATCAAGATAAATTCTCCAAATGCAAAAAAGTTTCCAAAGTAGCTTGTAGAGGACATCTTGAGGTTTCTAAAAAGTATAAGAACTCCTTCATATGATCAAAATTGAGGGAGATATACCTTGTTGAAGTTGGCTATTTTTTGGGAAAATGCATGAAACCAACATTGATCAAAAATGTTTTTTTTCCAAAAAAGGCCAAGTTTTCATGATCCAAACATGTTTCTAATGATGCTAAGGGCCTCCCACGACCAACCTAAGGCCCATAACATTTTTATTTCTTTTTTAGTTTAATTTTATTACATTTAAAGTTAAAGTAAAAAAGAAATGGATCAAGATAATCATGCAAAGCTTTTGTCCTTAGCTTGAGTCACCAAGATAGCTTAACTTCTGCAACATAGAGATGGTACAGCAGGCCTAGAGCAAGAGGATGAAGAAAAATGAAGCCATGGCCAAAGAATTCAAAGCTTTATATATTAAAAAATTCAAAAGTTCAAAGACCATTAATAATTGTTAGCTTAAGATTGAAGCACTCTTATTGCTCATAAATAGCTTAGCATACTTCACTAAGAGGACACACACGAATTCAAAATCAAATCCATGCTTGTAACACACTTGTATCATACTTGAAATTTTGCAAGAAATTTGAAATTCGAATTTTAAGTTTCAGCTCAATTCAATCCAAATTAAATACTTAAACACGATACCTGAACATCATTGAACCTTTCCAAATCAATTTCAAGCCTTGAAGCTCACTGAATCGAGCTCAAAAGCTCACGGTTTGTCCAAAACTGAAATTTACAAAAGTACTATTATTCATGCATATTCAATAAGATGTAATCCCATATTTATGTTTAGTTTTGTGCCCTGATCGTTTCTGGAGCTTTAATTTAATTTTTATGAAGGTTTGAAGCATATACCATTTTAGGGTTCTTGGAGCTCGAAATGGGATCCTTCGATTTAGGCAAAATTAAAAGAAACCAGAGGCATATTCAAATTCAGTGGATCTGGACGAGTCAAATGGACATGTCGCGAAATATTTTTGTATAGGTTTACCCCTATTCGTTATTTTGCAGGGATGAAGGAGGTGTATTACAGCGCTTTTGGTAAAAAAAACGCTGCTAAAAGTAGAGGCGAGAGGAAGAAGACGACGAGGTGTCATCTCCTGATTGGCTGATTCAAATTGGTTTGCGCGTGTTTTGATTTTCGTTTGCAGATGGATCACGTATGACATGAAACACGCGTTAGCGTGTACCCTCGCACCATCAGCCCTCAGATCTCATTAAAGTTTCATCCAACGCGCCAGAAGCTACAGCGCACCATGGACTCTCAAAGCTTTGCCACACAGAATCATAATTTAATATATTTTCTATTTTATTTAATTCTCTTTGTGAAATTATTTAAAAATATTTTTAAAAATCAGAAAAATATGAAAAAAATATTTTTAGTTTGATAAAATAGTATATTATTTTTTGACATAAAAATATGTTATTTTTATTCATAATTAAAATATTTTGTTTAATTAATTTGATAATATTCATATATTTATCTTTTAATTATTTCTAACCTATCAAAAAAATCAGAAAAAATATTTTCTTTTTATTAAATTAAGTTTGTATATTATGAACTAATTTTGTACATAATTAGAATATTTTTTTCATTAAGTTTAATTATGTGTATAATTATTTGTATAATTATGTGTTAATTAACTTAATAATCTCAAAAACAATTTCAAAAATCTCAAAAAAAATAGTTTTATTTTAAAACTAACTAACAAGCAATATGAACATATTTTAGACTTAATTTTTAGGTTTAAATTTTATTTCTACTTTTTTCTCATTTAATTAAATTAACCGTGCATTAATTCTAATTAAAATCAATTATAAAAAATCCAAAAATATTTTCCCTTTATCTTATTGCAATTTAAATTCATAGATAAGTGTATAGGTTGTCAAATTCATGTAAATAGCGTAGTTTACATTTCTCGCACAATCGATGTAATAACGTAGATTTACTTTCCGCATTTTACATCCCTGCACTTTAATTTCTGTACATATAAAACTGCGTGTATGTCAAGAATAATAACTGAGGCGCTAGATCACTAATCTCAAAGATAACATATCTGAATACAAAACACAATCACACTTGCACCTCTTAGGGTAATCCCTTTGTGACTCTTTTCAAAATCAATTCTACTGTTTCAAATACAATTCAAGTTTTTCTTCTGTATCCAGTTAAGGAAAATTTTCTAAAAGAAATGGGAAAGAACCTTGTAAACTTAGGGTATACCTCCTAATTGCTTGCTCAATCAAAAAACAACAAAAGCATTTTCACATATCACTGTTTTTTCAAAACAAACTTTCAAAAGACTACACTTTGTATACATCCAAACAAGGATCATTACGAAGTTAAAAATCTTTTTCAAACCATCAAAACATCTTTCGAAAGATAAACACTTTGTATACATCCGCACAAGGATCATTACAAAGTTAACTCTTTACAAAAGTATTTAAAACCACATACAAGCATTTCAAAGCAAGACAAACGATTTAAACAAGTGAGCTAAGCAATTAAGAGCCCATGGATAACCATGGATACAAAGGGGTGCTAATACATTCCCTTTGTATAACCTACCCCCGAACCCAAAATCTCTTAAAGGTCTTTTTCTGTTTCTTTTATAAACCTTTCCTTAATTGGATAAAATAAAAGTCGGTGGCGACTCTCTGATTTTCATAACTCAAAAAAATAAAAGAAGAGTCAGTTCGCATCCCACAAAAAAACCGAGGATAACACCACCAATGTGATTTCTTCTAAGCATATGATTCATGACTCTATGAAAGAATTTAATGTTGGTACCCCCATTGTTTAACTAGAGAATACGAGATCTCTGGATAAACATATTTTCCTTGATCTTTAAATTCCGCTAAAACTTACAAGTATCCCTTCTTAAATCTTCCAATTCATTCTCCCTGACCACTACTAAATCATCCACCATGTTCATACTTTTAACCTAAGTTTCAACATCCAAATCAATCTTGCCAAAAACATTAACATTCCACCATCAAAGCCTAGTTTTAAGGATGCGTAATTTTTCCTTCAACACAAATTCTCCTCTGCCCGAAACAACTATAACCACCCACTCCTTCTCCACGACACTCACGAACTCCTTATTCCTAAACCATCATTGTTGCATTTAAATGATTAAGGGCCCCAATCCTCCTTATCCACAACTAACCATACCGAAAAATGATCTGACACGTCCCTCTCTTTGATGTGATGCCCCGCCACACCCCACCAACGAATGATATTATCTGAAACCAATAAACGGTCCAACTTACTCTTGGAGCGACCGTCACTGCTAAACCAACTGAACATTTTCCCTTTACAAGGGATATCTATAAGAGCAATGTCAACGAAAAAGCCGGAGAAATCCCTCCACTCTGTAGAATTTTCAGAACCAGATCTCCCAACTCTCTCCCTGCAATTTTTTACCACATTAAAATCCCCACCAATCATCCATTCCTCATCAACATACTTGGATTTCAACACTAGCAATCTTCTCCATAATGAACGCTTAGCCTCACCCGAACAACCAGAATAAACATTAACAATATACTAAATATTATTCTTCCAAGACACCTTGATTCCCAAGTACCTTGAGCACTTAAGCTGCATAACACATCCAGCCCTCCCTATTTCCAAAGAATCAACAAACCACCAGAGGAACCAATAGAATCAGAGATAGAAAAATCTATCACCTCTTTGGGCCAGAAGCTTCTAATCAGAGGTTGAGAAAACAAAGAGATCTTTGATTCCTGAATGAAAAAGATATCAACCTTCCCTTTATCAATAATATGCCCAATACGCCTCCTCTTAACCAAGCTACATCCTCCTATAATATTAAGAGACCCAATAATCATTTTGACACACTATGAAACACCTTCCTTCCTTTTCCACCGTCCTTGGTAAAACGCTCAAGATCATTATAAATTTTCTTCAGCTCCGGTTGGGATTCCACCATCACTACACCGAGCTTCTCTATCTCCACTCTCAACCTTTCTCCCCCATTCAATTATATAAATATTAACTTATTTAAATAAAAGTTAATTTATTTTAGAGAAAATAGGACATGCACTGACGGTGTAATGTAATTTTACAATGTCAACCAATAAATACTATGTATCTTGTCAAATAAATTTTATATTTTAAAATTATTTAAAAGATATATCGTATTGTTGATTTATTATTGGACGACAGTATAAAGTGCATGTTCATTAAGTTTTTATTATATAAATTAATTACAAAAAAAGAATTAATAAATTGGATCATGTTAAAACTGTTGAAATGAATGCACATTTCTAGAACATTCTAGAAAAATATATGACAATGTTTAGAAAGTTCTATGTTAATGTAATGTATAAAAGACAAACAAAAGTCTGGACAGTTCTATTCTAGAAACATCCTCAAGCACCTATAAATAGACAACATATGTGTAATTGTATTCAAGCCTTTAAGCCTTTAAGTTTCAATATCACTAACATTGAAGGCTTCACCATTCTATTACTCTCCTACTACAATAAGTTGATTACTTATGTGTTGCCTCGTGTTCTTTCAAATTAAATACTCCAATACTAGCTCCCACACTAATTGCTACTATCTTTCAACTATATACAAGAGCTTTTTACACTATCCAACTACATTTTAAACTATCATTACTACTTCAAATACCAATAGTGGTATCAAAGCTATGTTTGGTCACTCACTGGGCGTAGCAAAGTATTTCTTCTTGTCACCAAATATTTATTAAAACTAGAAAATGAGGTCTCTGGCTTAACTGTACAAAGGAGTACATGTAGCTACATGGCCCGACTCTGTTTGAATTCAAACCCAAACCTAAAAATGAGAGAGGGGAGTTCATGTAACCTAACATTCCGACCCTCTTAATTGCAAGTCCAACTAATATTGTAAACCTATCGCAAATAAGGCTCGAGTTTTGTTAGAGCACAAATGCAGGCGATAAAGAAAACTGAGACTTGTGACCTATGAGGCTCAACTTGAGTACAAGCATAGGAAAAAAAATGCAACTACTAGAGCAAGAATGAGTCCCTCTCAAAAGTCTTATACAAGAGTGATAAAGAGACTCATAACCAACTAAGAAGCAAGAGTAGTTTCTGTCAGAATTATTCAATAAAACCGACAAAGAGATTCACATGCAACTAGACAACAAATGTGATCATTGTCATAAGTCTTTAACAAGACAAATAAAGAGGATCACAAGCACAACTAAGGAGCGATAACGATTCTCATAAAAAACCTTCAACAATGATGAGAAAGAGTTTAATTAGGGGTGGCAAAACGGGCACGGCTCGCGGGGAAAGCCCGTTTTACCCGCACTTTTTCGCGGGGGCGGAGGAGGTTTTAGGCCCGCTCCCTTTAGTGTGCCCGCCGCGCCCTGTTTTTTTCGTGCTTTTGCGGGCATTAGCTTTTTCATACAAATTTACTATTTTTAGGCCTAAATGGTTCAAAGCTCGCGTGCTTTCCCCGCTCCTCCCTCACTTTTGTGGGGCGGGACAAGGTTCTAGACCCGCACTCTCTAATATGCTCGCGCCCGCCCCGTTTTTTGCGGGCTTTTGCGGGACGGGTCTAAACGGGGCGGGGATGCCCGTTTGCCACCCCTAAGTTTAATAACAATCATTGTGACTAGTGTGACAAAAGTGAATCACGATGGAGGTATTACTTTTCAAAATAAATATATTACATAATAATATCAATGAAGGAGGAGATAGCTTCACAAATTCACATTTGAACAACTATGAACTACACTTGGAGTTACCAAAATATGCATCAAGGAGGAGTGTTGAGAGAAAAATAGAATAGTCTAAAGTTGCTACATGTTTCTAGATTATTCCAATAAATCCTAGATTAACTTATAGCCTAAACAATTCTATATTAATGTAATGTATAAAAGACAAACAAAAGTCTAGATAGTTCTATTATAGAAACATCCTCAAACACCTATAAATAGACAACACATGTGTAATTGTATTCAAGCCTTTAAGGTTCAATATTAATAACATTGAAGGCTTCATCATACTATTACTCCTCCTAAAATAAGTTGATTATTTATGTGTTGCCTCGTGCTCTTTCATATTAAATGCTCCAATACTAGCTCTCACACTACTTGCTACTATCTTTCAACTATATACCAAAGCTTTTTACCCTATCCAACTACATTCTAAACTATCACTACTACTTCAAATACCAACAAAAAAACTGCATTTTATTAGATTAGACCTTTGTTAGGCAATATCATTTTAATCCTATACAAGCTTATAAGTTTATACATTCAAAATGAGTATATTTGATTTTTTAAGCAAGATATATTGATAGGAGTACAAATGGTACTCAATCCCGATTACAAAAGAACAAGATGAAACTCATACACAAATAGATTACAAAGCAACTCAGAAACACGACAAACCAGAAAAGCATGCTCGAGAGATTCCAAATCCGACGAGCATGCTTTTGATCAAGGAAAACCATTATGCTTTTGATAATCTCTCGAGCATGCTTTTGATACACTAAACATATTTATACACTAAGTTGGGAATTATTTAACGGTAATACAACAAAAACACGATAAGTGCCATAAAACTACATATACAAAAACACTTCAAAGTGGCACTTACCAAAGAAAAACAAGGAATTGGTTATAACTGATATTCTTTACTTTCTATTTGAAACAAGATTACAAGTTTTAAAAGAATAAAAAATAACCGTCTCACCCTAAATTAGGATTTTTCGTAAGCAATGAGGAGGGACTAGTATGCTATTTATAATAAACCTAACATACTAAACTAATGAGCTTTTTCAAAACTATCCATTACAAGCCAACTTAGGGTACAAGCTAACTTAAACAATTGAACATAACAAACATATCCAATTTGAAATACTAACAACCATTGTATTTCGACACTCACATACTAGAACACACTTCAACTACAATATGTAGGTCTTCAACTCATTCACTGCTATTGAAGCGGTAGATGGAAAGCAACACAAGATTTGGAAATATTTATCAGAGAATTTATCGTGTCCACATATAGTTTTTATAATGCCATTCAACGATTTCTATGTTTTCGAGCTCGGGTAAAAACGGGTTTTAAGTTAAAGCGAAAAATAAAACATATGAATAGAAAATGAATACATTCTTTGGAAAGAATTAACTTATCAGATATGAAAATATACTTCACTCGTCACAAACTTAAGCCTATCACTCAGTTGCACTCAACTTATAATACTTGTAAAAATCACCACATACCCCTCACATCAATGTCCTTGTATGCAATTTCGACGAGAGTTCAACTATATTGTTGAAACATATTGGTTATTGTCCAAAAGTTTCAAAAAAATTTCATTTCAGATCTCTGCCCGTAATGTCCCGTTTATAACTTTCATTGTGTACCTGCTTGATATTTGAAACACTTTGTAGTCTTTTCCGTTTCAAATATGCAAGTATGTTTTCTTGGCGCAACTTTGATTATGGTTATTTCCGAAATAATCTCTTTCTCCCCCGGCTTAAGTCGACCTACAATTGAATGACCTTGTAGCTTGGTGTCTAACGCATGATTATGTTTACCAGAAATAACACAAACCACCACATATCATCCACCATACGTGATCCGTGCGATTTAAATGAACACTCACATTTTCTTGATTCGTCTTAGCATCAACATTCAACTTGTCCGAAACAACTTTGGAAAACATGTCGGGATGCACCGTATCTAAAACTGGCAAAAACAGAATTCTGTTAAGAATTATGTTCCTATAACAGACAATTTCGAAAATGCATTTCCGAAATAATATTTAGGTGAATTTCAAAAATGCATTTTCGAATAATATTTAGGTGGGTTTCAAAAACGCATTTTCGAACAGACACAACAGTGTTTTCATCCAAAAAGCATTCTTCAATATTATGAAATCAAAGATGAAATGAGGAAAGTTTAACTTAAATTGCAGTTTTTTATGCTCTCTTTGACATGAAGTTTTTGGAAGATTTTGGTTATGAGATGAAATGGGGTGAATGAAATAGTTCATGCAATAAGATGGTATAAAAAGAATATTTTTAGAAATGAATCTCTGAAAATATCACTCAATATTTAAATTTAACGTTCATGTGTAAACAGAATTTTTTCAAAGATGCATTTTTGAAACACTTTAAAATTTAATTTGAGATGCGTTAAGAGATGTGTTCGAAAATACATCTCATAAAGACATTTTAAAGTTTTATCGAGTTTTTTTCAACACTACAAAATCTACAAAGAAATTTCCTTCTAAATTCTAGAGTTTATTACCGGGCCTGGGGTAATAACAAGTTAAAACCAGCCCAAACTGTAAAAAAAAACCGTAGAGATGATGGGATCTTCCTTTAGGTTTAGGTTTAGGTATATCTGATTTGTCATTCTTCCTTTCTGCATATTGTCGATGGAACTCCATACCAGCGTGTTCGGTGTCAACCGACCTCCCTCGGAAAGCTTGGAAGATAGAGGTAAACTGATCAAATTGGAATCGGAAAGCTTGGAAGATAGAGGTAAACTGATCAAATTGGAATCGGAATCGGAATCCGAATCAGAATTGGTTTCGGAAACGGAATCGGATTCGGATTCTGAAACGGAACCGGGATCAAAGCCGAAACCGCGGGTGATTTAAGATTGGGAATTGAAACGGCCTGAAGATCTTGTTGCGAGTGACTCCACAGCTCTTCGATGCCATCGCCCCTCCAAAAATTGCAGGTCTATGTGGCGGTGTAATTCCCCTTCCCATAGACGATGAGTGTCGACTTAATGTCACTCCCCTATGCAATGCTGCCTTAGACAACTACAATAATGAGAATCAGGTTCAAAACTACCAATATTTACTTATGGATATACTACATTATGTTTATTCATTCATTCATATATCAACTAATATGGTATACTTGATTATAACTAGGGTTCAAATTTTGTGCTGGCTGATATTTTAAGGACAACCTGGAGAGCTGGTGGTATGTATTACATCACCTTTCAAGCCACACATCTTTCCGATAGCAATGCCACAACTTTCCAGGCACAAGTACAAAGAAAACCGAAGGGAGAACACAAGGTCTATTCGTGCGCCATTAAAACCTAACACACCATGGTAATAATGTTACATATATTTGATTTTGCCATTATGAAGAATTGGTCTTCACTCTTCAAACTAGCCTAAGACTATATTGATAGAAGCATCCTTTGAATCAGTTCTATTATTGTTTATCTTTGATGAATGATTTGTTGTCATGTACATGCAACCATTGTGTTCTTTATCTTTGATGAATGATTTGTTGTCATGTACATGCAACCATTGTGTTCGGATGTTATCTACAAATTATTACAAGGATTTTGTTCCCTTTTGCATTTACTTATGCAGTTTTTACACCTTTTTTCTTCTGGTACAGATCACTGTTTTTTTGTATGATTAGGTTCACATAGAGCTTTCAACCTCCTTTTTATCTTATCCACTAGAACTGGTTTATTTTCAATGACTGTATATCGAATTTTGGAATTTGGAAGCATAGTTTTTGCAATGCAACTCATGCTTGTACATGTGACTTTTAAATCTATCTCCATGAATTAGTAATGTTCTATATGTTTACCTTTTGCAGGAATTCATGTCCACTGCACCCACCTGCTGCTGATTTTAGTTGTTAGAAACATGGGGGTGAAAGTAGGCTTGGACTTCTGGGTGTAGTTAATTAAATATGACTGCTGTTTATATATGATATATTTGCTACAACAACATTTTGCAATTTTAACCTCACTTTCTTGTGTCATTTGACACTATAACTTCAGGGTGTAGTTAATTAAAAATGACTGATTGTGCATGCTATATTTGCTACAACATTTTGTAATTTTAACCTCACTTTTTGGGTCACTTCACGCAATCTAATGGCATGAATGTTAGTTATTTAACTTTATCTGTATAATTGGATAAACTTATTGTTATGAATATATCTTAGTCTTGAATGATATATAGTGTATGTTTGGATTGACTTCTACAAGCCTCAAAAGCATTTGTAGTCCACTTCAATTTGAAAATTGTTTTTTTTCCTTGTTCGGATACTTTTCCAAAATCAATTCTCCTCCTTCAAAAACAATTTTAGTAGAAGCTGCAATTCCTAGCTTTTGAGTTTAGTAGAATCATTTATAGATTTATTATATATTACTAGTATTTATTATAACTCTTTTAAATTTTTCTTCTTTACTCTTTAATTTTCATTTCATCAATTACTTCGTCTATGTTTGGTTGTCCGGTAGAAAACATCAAAATCAATTATGGGTTTGTAAAATCAATTCTGGAGTGTTTGGCATTCTCAAACAGTCTGCCACCACTATGTTTTTTGTGGTTCAAAATTGATTTTTTTATGAAGCTACAATTCCTAACTTCTTGAAATCAAGTCTAAGAATTAATTCTTCCTTTCCATCAATTTTTCTTTTTTTGCCTTTAAATTGAACAATATCCTTAATTCTTACCATATTTTTTTTATCCTTTTCGTCATTTACACATTCAAAAGTCATTTTGATAAAAATATCCAAATAACATTTTTCATACAAATCACTTTTGTTGTGAATATATCCAAACATAAATCACTTTATATTAAACTCAATTTTAATTAAAATCAATTCTTTCAAAATTATTTTTTTTCACCGCAGAACCATTATGGTAATTATACAATTCAATTATTGTAAACTCAATTCTGTTGAAATCAACTCTACCAAACTCAATTCTCTCGTAATCAATTCTGTCCACCGCCAATCCAAACACACTCCTAGCCTATGTGGGGATGCTGTACTGAGGAATGGCCAATACACAATACGAAACATGCCAATGCTGCTAACTGAATGGAAACCGAACTTTAATTTGAAGAAATATATGTTACGTACCATCCTGATATGGATTCTGCTACCTCAATTACCATTACATCTATGGGGAGCCACAAGTTTAGGAAAGATTGGGAGTGTACTAGGTACACCTTTGATGACACATGAATGCACTGCAAACTGGTACTGAATTTTTTAAGCGAGAATTTTAGTTGAGATCAATATCACATAAGAGCTTGTTAAGGAAATTACAATCACAGACAAACATGGTGAAAAGATGCAACAATCGGTGGAATATGGAGACCGCCATATTACACTAAATGTCACAAGATTGGTCACGTGTGTGGAGGGAAGCAAAAAAAAATTGTCAAACAATGGGCACCAAAGGAAAAGACATCGCGAGAGGAGATAACAGAAACAATAACCAGTACCTTCAGCCATAAGGTATACAAGATCAGTCCGTAACTCTTATAAATAATCAGCATATAGTAAATCAAATAGTAGAGGAATCTCCAACTGCTACATGGTATGAAGTTAGAAAGAAAGGACATCGAACTAACTGGAGTAATCATAGTGGTAAGGACCCAACTAACACATCAAAAGTCAATCATGGGAATTTGTTGGAGACACTAAGAAATGACCAGCCTTAGTGTTCTTAGAGGAAGTCCCATGATAGTATCGTGGAATGTGCAGGGGCTGAATAAAGCGGGCAAAGTGAGAGAGATAATTATGAGAGGCATGAGAATGGTGGGCTATGGATCTATTGGGATGTCAATCGAATTAAGATAGACTATGTTGAGAGCATAAACCAAATGATCCACTGCAGAATAATTGATACAAATGGGAATTTCCTGCACTGGTTGGCAACAATATATGCCCATAACCACCTTCATCTATGGAAAAAACTCTAGCATAATATTGAGAGACTGAACTCTCAACAACAAGGGTCATGGATGATTATTGGATATTTTAACAATGTTGTTAAAATAGAAGATTTAGTGGGTGGTAATGAGGTATCTGAAAGAGAATACATCGACATAGTTGATATGATAAGTAATACTGATCTATATGAAATTGAGAGTAGAGGTGATTATTTCATGTGGTCAAACAAATACCAAGATAACCCTATTTATTCTAGAATAGATAGAGTGCTGGGAAATGTTGATTGGATGCAACAATATGTGAATGCTACTTTGACAAATATGGAGTCCAATACGTCGGATCACTCCATGTTGGTTCTCATGGATAATACGCAGATACAGGCTAAAACTCACACCTTCAGGTTCATTAATTGCCCATCTGATTTGGATAATTTTGTTGAGATTGTAAGGAGTAGCTGGAATATTCCTGTAAATGGCAGAACAATGGTTGTGGTATGGAAAAAGCTGCTCATACTTCAGCCTAGTATCAGGAAATAGGGGTGGGAGTAGGTTAGGCTAGGCTTTTTAAGACCTGGGTCTGGCCTACGATAAATTTACAAGGCTTGAGCCTGACCTATGGCCTTCTATAGGCTCTTTTTTTCCAGCCTGGTCTGACGTTTTTAAAAGCCCGACCTGGTCTGAAATCTTATTTAAAAGCCTCTTTCTCATTAAGGTTTTCAATTAATCCGTACTACGTAAAAAAGCCTTATACGTCGGCCTATATAGGAATATTTAGGCTGGACTATTTAACTTCTTTTCATATATATATATATATATATATATATATATATATATATATATATATATATGAGAAGGGATCAATTGACACCAAATCCTACTCCTTTATTCTTAACAATTCAAAGGTTAAGATATATTTCCTTAAAAAACTCATGTGTTAGTTAAAAGTGAATGTATCTTAACCTTTAGATTAATAATAATAAAAAGATAGGATTTGGTGTCAAAATTAATACTTTGACACCGGTGTCAAATGATCCCCCTCTCTCTCTCTCTCTCTCTCTCTCTCTCTCTCTCTATATATATATATATATATATATATATATATATATATATATATATATATATATATATATATATATATATATATATATATATATATATATATATATATATATATATATATATATATATATATATATATATATATATATATATATATATATATATATGGCCAGCCTATTTAGACTATTTTTAATATATATGAAAATATAGACCGACCTATAAGGCTTCATAGGCTTTTTTAATAGCCTAAGCTTGGTCTATGTAATTAAATAGGCTTTTAAAAAAGTCTAAGCATGACCTTTTTATCAAATAGGGCTGACTTGACCTGGCCTTAAATAGGCTAGACTATAGGCCCCTATAGGCCGGTCTGGCCTATTCCCATCCCTATCAGAAAATTAAGTAACCCTTTACCAAACATGGAAAAAAACATTGATACAACTAGAAATGCTATGTCCACTACACAAAAAGATCTTATAATTGATAGGATGAATGCAACCAAGATTGAAATGGTCAAAAGTTGCTTTGACGATTTAATTAAATGGATGGATATGGAATCTAAGATGCTGAAGCAACGGGAAAAAATAGAATTGTTGAGATATGGTGATGGAAATAAATAATATTTTCATGCATCCATAAAGGCTAAGCAACTATTTAAGAGTATGTGCAACATTAAAAAAGATGATGGCTCTTTTGCAAATAACCATAAGGAATTAGAAAATGAAGTTGTGATGTTTTATAAAAAAGTTGATGGGCCAGGCTGCTTCAGACCTCGAGGGGATCGACAGAAATGCAACGAGGGTAAGCCCCCAGCTAGATGTAGACCAAATGGACCTACTTACTTTGCATGTTATAGAAGATGAAATAGTGTTAGCTCTCAAAGGTATTGACAATGATAAGTCACTAGGTGTGATGGTTATGGGGTGTATTTTTACAAGAAATCATGGTTAGTAATTAGTAGTGATGTAATAAATGTTGTCAAATACTTCTTTGTCAATAATATAATGTATAAGGCTGCTAATTTCTTAATGGTCACTCTAATTCCAAAACATAGTGGTGTGAAAAGGATAAAGGATTATAGGTCGATTGCTTGTTGTAGTACTCTTTACAAAATAATCTCCAAAATCACAGCCAATAGAATGGGCAAGGCGCTAAATGCTATCGGCTATGATTTAGAAGGCATGTGATACGGTAGATTGGAATGCCTTACATAGTATCATGAACGAAGTTGGATTCCCAAGAAAATTCACCGAATGGATAATAGTTGTGGTAACATTTGTTTCTTATAGATTTAATGTTAATGGATAGTGTACTGAAATTATGGAGATAAAGACAAGGCTTAGACAAGGATATCCCATATCGCATGTACTCTTTGTTGTGGTGATGGAATCTCTCAGCAGATACTTATTCAAAATGTAGAAGAATAGTAATTACAATTACCATCCAAAATGTGAAAAATTGAGTATTACAAATCTGTGCTTTGCAGACGACCTTGTGATGTTCTCGCGAGGTGATAAGATATCGGTTCAAATGATGATGAATGTATTCAATAGATTTTCAAGGGTAACAGGGCCGGTAGTAAATCCCGTGAAATGCAAACTATACTGTGTTGGAGTTGATTTGGAAGCTAAACCGAATTTTCTTAACACAACAGGATTCCAGGAAGAGCATCTACCTTTCAAATATTTAGGGGTACCGGTACCTAGAAAAAAATCTTGCTAGTAATCACTTTATGCCGCTAGTGGATCCAATTGACTGTAAGATCAAACATTGGACTGCTCGGATGTTAACATACGCAGGGAGAATGCAGCTTATTAAGAGTGTAACATTTGCTCTTACTAACTACTGGCTACAATGCTTCCCATTTCCCAAATGTGTGATTCAAAAAATAGAATCAATCTGTCGTATTTTCTTGTAGACATGAGGTATTGAAGGTAGTCGAAAGTCATCGGCGGCGTGGAAGAAAGTATGTAAACCCAAATGTCAAGGTGGTTTGAATATTATTGACATAGAGATGTGGAACAAAACCAATTTGATTAAGCTTCTATAGAATTTGAGTGATAAATCCGACTCTCTTTGGGTTAGATGAATTCAAGCTTATTATATGAAGCATAAGCACATGATGGATATTGATATTAAGCCTACTTACACTTGGATTATGAAGGTTATTCTTAAGCAAAGAGATGATATAAAGAATATGGGAGAGTGGAACGAAGTCATGGAATGGAGTAAGTTCAACATGGGCAGAGTTTATAGAATATTGCAGAAAGTTACTTAAAAGGTTGAATGAAGGGGCTTAATGTTTGACAATATTGCATAACCCCATGCAGTTTTTATCTTGTGGCTTGTATGTCATGAAAGACTAGCCACTAAGGATGGATTACTCAAGTTTGGAATGATAGATAATATGAAATGTTGTTTTTGCTCAGGTGGGGAATTAATAAAGCATCTGTTCTTCGAATGCCCCATTACAAAAAAGATTTGGGTTGAAATTCAGGAGTGGATGCAGGTTCAACATAGACCTGAAGATTGGCACAAGGAGGTCGATTGGTTAATTTATCACACTAAGGAAAAGAGTGCAAAGGCTGCTGTAATCAAATTGGAAGCCATATATGAAATATGGAATCTCATAAATAATAAAAGTTTTGGCAAGAAGAAAGCTACCATGCGAATAGGGAGGAAAATTATAGACACTATAGTTTATAGAGGTTGGAGTAATAAGAAGCTAAGGAAGTATATAGCTATCCTGATGTTAGAAGGATGATAGATTTCTCTAAGTTCCATAGTTTCCTTAATTTCATAGTGGCTGGATCTGTAACATCTTTTTAACCCTTGTAAAATATTCACAATATAATACAAATTAATTCAAATAAAACAACCACACGAGGATGTCACCTTCATAAGTAAATGTCCCACTCTGTAACACGGGTTCTAAAAATTATATAAATCAAACATTTCTTTAATAACACAATAATAATGTCAACTATCTCGAAGCAGAATTCATAGTTTGAAAATATCTTTATTAAACTTCATAAAACATCATTCATAACTTCAACGTTCAAGTTCCATAACCCAAAACATCACAATGCCATGAAAGGTAATTCATCATAATAAAACGATTAAAGAGAAATATAATAGTTCCAAAAAAGCAAAACAACGATCCTGACCCAGATTTTACGTATCAGAGCAAGACTCACTTTTTATTCTAAATAAACGACAAAAGGACTCCACGAAGTTATCCTCTAACTTCCGCAGACTATTCCTGATTACCTGCACGTTATCCACCTGGAGGCAACATTCAAAAAGAAAGAGAGTGAGTATTTCATAATTATTTTATAAGACATAAGGAATAAATACAGTAATGGCACACAAATAATCAACAACCACACATACACCAATACAACGTATCCTCATGCTTCACATACTTACACCTGAACGTCATCATATAATTTAATCACACCCATCAATTGATTCATCATTCACATCACGAATACTCAAAAATCATTCAATCATGAAATGTCACAAGCAATGCAATGCAACACCAAGACTCATGCATGTGGTACCAACACTTCACTCATGACTCATTCATCGTTCTCTAAAGATCCCCACCAATAGGATTGATTCTCGCTTGGAAATGGAATACTTCACAATATCGCACTCAATCCGCACAATGGGATTGAGGCAATCACTGGACAATTTGTCCTACAGACATCATTGGACTATTATCCTATAATATGCTATGAATATATGATGCACAACTTCATAATAATCAACGACCACAAATAGTCAAAATGGCATCATAATTCATTCATCATATCTTATCACATATTCATCTCAACTACACAACCATCTCAATCAAAACAACACCAATTGTCAGGTTATTCAACCATCACATCTTCATAGAATTATAACAAGCATATACATACATGTAATCGCATAATCAAATTCGATATAAACGGCTCTCTAAATCCATCCAAACATACTTATTAAATCTGGAAAATTACTCGAAAATTAGTATAAATCATAAGCTTCCATAATCCGAAATCATTTTTCAAAAATAACATTTTTCGTCCCAGTGGCCCTTGCTAAGCTCCCCCTGCCCGCGCTACGCGCGTTCTAAGTGCGCTTTATGATTTCTGCAGAAAAATTCTACGCCAATAGCCTTATACCAGTCAGAGTTTTCCACCCCAAAACCTATTTTAATCATTATTTCCCTGCAAATTAAGGCATATTAACCTAGTTCTAACATGTATTAATCATTACAAACATCAAACCCCAATTGTTCATCACAACTTTAATACCCATCATTAAACCCTAGACCTTCAAATCCATAAACATGGTGAATTTGACTACAGTTCATGTCATCATTCACCAATTCCTCAATTAACAACATCCCATAACATACAAATAACATAATCCAAACAAACATCGTCATAGTTCATCAAGATAATCAAATTCATCATAAAACCCCAATACACAACCCAACCTACAATTATCAATTCCTTAAGGAAAATATAATAATTAGGATAACCCCCTTACCTTAGATTATAGGTTAGCATGATTCTCTTTCTAAATTCTACGGTCGATTCTTCTTCTCTTCTTCTTACCCTAACTTTTTCTTTCTTTCACGCTTCTCCAAAAAGTATACGTTGAATGAATATTCTCCCCTTTTTCTCTATTTACTTAGTTAGACTTAGAACCCCTAATATGATATCCCTATTGTTCCCTTACTAACTCCACCTCACATTATCTCATTTATTTTATTTTAATTAAATAGTAATGTTAATTAGAATTATATTTATTTTATTAATCTAACTAACACCTTAATTTCACTACCCCACACACATCACACTTAGGTATCACACGTCACATAAACATCACATATACTCATCGATAAATCACAATGACTCATATAATCACAAAAACAACCAAATAATAGATTAAATAATTAAATCTAATTTTTGAGGTATTACAACTCTCCCCCTCTTAAAGAATTTTTTCCCTCGAAAATTACCTAGCGGAAACAAGAACGGACAAGAATATGTCATATGATCTTCTCGCTCCCATTTCAGACTTTCACCCACTGGTCCACCCTGCAACACCTTCACGAAGGCTATCTTTTTACCTCACAATTGTTTCACTTCCCGTCCTTCTATTCACACTGGTGACGCTTAAATAATCAGGTTATCTCTCACTTATACATCATCCATTTGAATCACATGTGAAGGATGCAAAATGTATTTCCTCAATTGAGACACATGAAACAAATCATGAAGATTCACAAGTGACGGCGACAAAGCAATCCGATAGACCACCTCACCCATCCTCTATGAAATATGATACGAACCAATAAAACACGGCGTAAACTTTTGCGACCTCAAAGCTCTACCGAAACCAGTTACTAGGGGTGGTAAAGCGGGCAGCCCGCCCCGTTTAAGCTCGTCCAAAAGCGGGGTGGGGCGGGGCGGGCTAACTTAGGTGTCCGAGATCAAAAGTCAAGCCCGCCCCGTTTACTAACGAGTTGGCGGGTTGGCGGGCGGGCCCGCCAATTTTATTAATTTATTTTACAATTTGATTTACTAAATAATTTATAAATTTCTTATTATTACCAAAGAGGTCGATAAAAGATTTTTCTTAACAACACACAATATAACTTCAACATGTCTTAAAGACCAATTACAACAAAAAAAATGAAATAAACTCAAGCACAATAAAAAAAAATATAAAAATAAATACATCACAATGCATAAAAAGTAACTACTAAAAGAATTCAATTAAGAATTTACACAAGACAAACAGTAATATTACATTGCATAATACATCACAATGCATAAAATAGTATTGCATAAAATATCAGCACCTAACTTTCTCAATTTTTATATCATATAGACTCTAATATTGACCATTTTTTAATAGTTAAATCATAAATTTGTCCCACGTATACACTAATCAAATCCTTCATGTTCTTAAAATCAACATCTATTTCTAAAAAATACATGTAAGCTAATGTATTGAGAATTTAATAAATATGCATACCATATAAGTGTTATTTTATTTCAAAATTTTCAATCAACACTTGTATTAGAAAGTTATAGAAATAATATTATAATTATAATTCAATCATCAGTCAACATAATCTTAAGAGAAGAGTGTTGTTTTTATAGTTAAAGTTATTTTAATTCTAAAATAAAATAAAAAGTTTTAAAAAAAAGCCCGCGGGCAAAACCCGCCCCGCCCCGCTTTTTTAAGCGGGTTAGGCGGGGCGGGCCAACTTAAGGTACCGAGCTGAAAACCTCAGCCCAACCCGTCCAAAATGGCGAGTCAAACGGACCGACCCGGCGGACCTGGCCCGTTTTTCCACCCCTACCAGTTACCACTGTAACTCTAAAAAATACATGATCATCCACCTAGAACTCAAGTGCTTTCCTCCTCTTATCATGATAAATATTTTGACGACTCTGAGAAGTCTTCACCCTCTCTCGAATCATCCTTATCTTTTTAATGGTATCCTCAACAATCTCATGTCCGAGTACATCAAACTCTCCTGATTCATTCCAACACAGCGGAGTTCTACACTTTCTACCATACAATGCATCATACGGTGTCATACCGATACTCGCATGAAAACTATTGTTGTAAGTAAACTCAATCAATGGAAAATGGCTATCCCAAGATCCTCCTTGGTCTAACACACAAGACCTCAAAAAAAATTCTTGAATGAATAGTCCTCTTGGTGTGACCATCCATCTGCAGATGATACGCCAAACTCAATCTTAATGTAGTACCCAACGCATCTTGCAAAATCTTCCAAAACCTTGACATAAACCTCATATCTCTATCAGACACAATACTCGATGGTATCCCGTGCAATTTGACAATCACTTCAATATAAATCTCAGCTAACTTAGAAATAGGATGGTTAATATTCGTTGGTAAGAAATGAGCAGACTTAGTCAACCTATCCATATAACCTAAATAGAATCATTTCCCTTGGCGGTCTTCAGTAAACTCGTCACAAAATCCATGGAAATACTATCCCACTTCCACTCTGGAATGTTCAACGGTTACATTAACCCATAAAGTTTCTGATGTTCAACCTTCGATTATGAAAAGTTAAGCAAGCATAAATAAACTCAACAACATCTTTCTTCATGCCAGGCCACCAAAACAATCTCTTTAAGTCCTGGTACATTTTCGTAGCACCTAGATGAATACTTAAGCCACTTCTACGTCCTTCTTCAAGAATACTCTTCTTAAGTTCTGAAACATCTGAAATACACACTCTATTCCCAAATATCATCACACCATTCTCATCAACTCGGAATTCACCTCGTCTACCTTGGTTAATCAATGTTAACTGCTCAACCAATTTCAATTTGGATTTTTGCCCTTCTCGAATTTTGTCAAGGATACTACTCGTCAATTTTAACATTCCCAATTTCATACTATTAGGAGTTGATTCACACATTAAACTCATATCTATGAATTGTTCAACTAATTCTAATTCACGCACCATCATCATCATTATCAACATATGCAAAGACTTTCTACTTAATGCGTCAGCCACCACATTTTCTTTACCAGGATGGTAACTCAATTCAAAATCATAATCCTTCAGCAATTCAATCCATCTTTTGTGCCTCATGTTTAAGTCCTTCTGATCAAATAAGCACTTCTAAATTTTGTGATCGCTAAACACTTCAAACTTAGAGCCAAAAAGATAATGTCTCCAAATTTTCAAAACAAACACCATATCGACCAACTCTAAGTCATGCATAGGATAATTCGTCTCATGAACTTTAAGTTGTCTAGAAGCATAAGAAACAACTTTTCCATTTTGCATCAATACACCACCAAGGCCCATCTTTGACGCATTACAATACACTACAAAAGACTCACTCAGATTAGGCAAAATTAATACCGGAGAGGTCGCCAACTTTTTCTTCATTTCCACAAAACTCCCTTCACACGCAACATCTCATACATAAGCTTGACCCTTTCGAGTCAACTGAGTCAATGGTACCACAAACTTAGAAAATCCTTCTTTGAACCTTTGATAGTAACCAACTAAACCAAGAAAGCTTCGAATCTCAGTCGCAGACTCTAGATTCTCCCACTGCAACAAAACATCAACTTTAGAAGGATCCACATAAATTCCACCACTAGAAATCATGTGGCCAAGAAAACTCACTTTCTTCACCCAAAACTCAAACTTAGACGACTTTGTATATAACTTCTTCTCTTTCAATACTTGCAACACCATAACATGTTCATATTCCGATTTGGAATAAATCAAAATATCATGAATGAACACCACCATAAACTTATCCAAATAGGAATGGAAATTTCGATTCATATATTCCATAAAAACACTTGGATCATTCGACACTAGAATGGTATCACAATATATTCATAATAACCATACCTCGTTCGGAAAGCCGTCTTCGGAATATCATCCAGTTTAACACGAATCTGATGATAACCCAATCTCAAATCAATCTTACTGAAAACATTAGTACCCACTAATTGATCCACCAAATCGTCAATTCTTGGAAGTGGATACTAATTCTTGATAGCCACTTTGTTCAACTTCCTGTAGTCCTCACACAATCTAGTACTTTCGTCTTTCTAATTAACCAACAACACAGGCGCACCCCACTATGAAACACTCGGTCGAACAAACTTTTTCTCGAGCATCTCTTCCAATTGCTTCTTCAGCTCATTCATCTCGAAAGCCAACATTCTATAAAGAGCCATCGATACCGAACTCGTACCTAGCATCAACTCTATAGAAAACTCTAATTCATGTTCTAGGGGCAAATCACTTATATAATATGGAAATACCTCAGGAAATTCACAGACAATCACAAGTTCAACACTTGCAGTTTCACGGTCACTTTGCAACGACGCGAACATTGCAAACATCACGACCTCGTCTCTAAGGCATTCACTCACTTGCTTAGAAGTCAACAACATCAATCCTCCACCATTACCAAACTTTGGAAACCTCAACGTATTATTGAAACAATTTATATGAACATAGTTGTACTTCAACCAGTTCATCCTAAGAATCACATCGATTTGGTGTAAGGGTAGACAAACCAAATGCTTCACAAAACTCTTATCAAAGATAGTCAAAGGACATCCTTTACAAACAAAAGTAGTAGTAACAAAACCATTATCAGGAGTATCTATTACCATACTACCATCCATAAAATACAATTCCAATCCCAACATAGTAGCACAATCAAGCAAAATAAACGAATGAGTAGCACCAGTATCTACAATAGTAACCAATTCGACACTGTTAATTAAACAAGTATCTCGAATCAAGTTGTCCTTCTTGAAGTCTTTTGTTCCTCTCAAAGCAAACACTCTACCATTGGTCTTGGCAGCATTAGCATCCTTCATTTGCGTATGGAACTGGGTGTTGATATGACCATATTCACCATAATTAAAACAACCCACCAGTCATTTGCTTCTCCATCCAGCATATGAGTACCATAACGTACCTTCTATGCTGCAGATAAATCCATCACTCGAAAGATCCTCTCGATTTACTTAAGCCACTCTTGTGCTCCATATGGATCATACAAACCTCAAAAAGTAGGCGGAGTCTCCTTCTGGAAGGTACTCAAGCTTTGTGACTCGCTGATCACTCCAGCATAAGGCTGATTCTGCATAGCCTGAGCCACAACCTCCAAGGAAGAAGCAATCGCAACGTCGTTTCTCCCAGCCATACTCAGTTCACACCAAAATTAGCATCAAGGTTAGAATAACTATCGACAGTAATCAACTATCAAACTCTAGACTCAATAACCTAGTCGGACGGACCAACCTGATCTAATACCACTAATGTAACACCCTTCTAACCCACGTAAAATATTTGCAATATGATACAAATTAAATCAAATAAAACCTCCACACGGGGGTGTCACCTTCATGAATAATCGTCCCGCTCTGTAACATGGGTTCTCAAAACCATGTAATTCAAACACTTCTTAATAACATAATAATAACATCAATTGTATCGCAGTGAAATTCATAGTTTGAAGATATCTTTATAAAACATCATTTATAACTTCATCGTTCAAGTTCCATAACCCAAAATATCAAAATGCCATGAAAAGTAATTCATCATAATAAAACAATTAAAGAGAAACATAATAGTTCCAAAAAAAACAACGATCCCAACCCCGATGTTACGTATCAGGGGAAGACTCCCGTTTTATTCTAAACAAACGATAAAATGACTCCATGAAGCTATCCTCTAACTTCCGCAGACTATTCCCGATTACCTGCGCGTTACCTACATGGAGGAAACATTCAAACATAAAGGGTGAGTATCTCATAATTATTATATAAGACATACGGAATAAATATAGTAGTGGTACACAAATAATCAACAACGACCCGTACACCGATACAACGTATCCTCATGCTTCACATACTTACACTTGAACACCATCTTATAATTCAATCACACTTATCAATTAATTCATCATTTGCATCACGAATAATTAAACATCATTCAATCATGCAATGTCACAAACAATGCAATGCAACACCAATAGACTTATGCACGTTGTACTAACACTTCACTAGTGACTCAGTCACCGTTCTCCAAAGATCCCCGCCAATAAGACGATTCATGCTTGGAAACAGAATACTTCAGAATATCGCACTCAATTTTCACATTGGGATTGATGCCACCACTGGACCATTTTCCTGCAGACGTCACTGGACTATCGTCCTATAATATGCTATGAATGTATGATGCACAATTTCACAATAATCAACGACCACGAGTAGTCAAAATGACATCATAATTCATTA
This sequence comes from Vicia villosa, assembly GCF_029867415.1. Classification (NCBI taxonomy): domain Eukaryota; kingdom Viridiplantae; phylum Streptophyta; class Magnoliopsida; order Fabales; family Fabaceae; genus Vicia; species Vicia villosa. The sequence continues at coordinate 59,868,211 of NC_081182.1, forward strand.
ATTCATCATATCACATAATCATCTCAACTACACGATTATCACATCCATCTCGATCAAAACAATACACACTTCATAATTGTCATGTTATTCAATCATCACAACTTCATAGAATTACAACAAGCATATACATACATGTAATCGCATAATCAAGTTCCATGTAAACGGCTCTCTAAACCCATCCATACATACTTATTAAATTTTGGAAAATTACTTGAAAATTCGTATAAATCATAAGCTTCCATAATCCGATTTCATTTTTCAAAAATAACATTTTTCGTTCCACTGGCCTGGCCTAAGCGACCCCTGCCCACGCTACACGCGCTCCATTATGCGTGGCCCCTGTGTTTCTTTTGGTTTCGCGCTAAGCATTCTCCACCGTGCTAAGCGTGCTCTTCAACTTTTGCAGAAAAATTATACGCTAACAGCCTCATACCATTCCAATTTTTCCACCCAAAACCTGTTTTAATCATTATATTCCAGTGATTTAAGGCTTATTAACCTAGTTCTAACATGTATTTGTCATTAAAAACATCAAATCACATTTTTTCATCACAACTCCAATACCTGTCATCAAACCCTAGACCTTCAAATTAGGCATGACAACAGGGCGGATCGGGGCCGGTTATTGCCTCCCTCAAATCCAAATACAAATTCCCAAACAATCCGCATTCTCTGCCCCGAACCCAAACGGGGATGTAGAATTAAAACTCAAACCCGAAGCAAACGGGTTCGGGTATCCCCGCCCTGTCACCATCCATTAAGTGAAATCAAATTTTTTAAATAAAAATACATATTTTTTCCAAAATCAAATTAAATTATAAATAATAAAATAAAGCAATTAATTTTTTTTATAAATACATTTCAAATAATAAATACAAATCAAAATATCAAGACATTAACTGCATATTTAATATTCTAAATTATAAAAAATAAATAATAATATACACAGTGAAATAAACGGAGCACGTTCTGGTCGAATTTGGGGTGGGTAATAATGTCTCCATTCCTCATATTTTATAATCGGGAAAAACCCAAACCCAAGCAAAGCAAATTTTCCCCGTCAACTTCGGGGCGGGTTCGGATGGGTACGGATTTTGTTACCATGCCTACTTCAAATCCAAAAACATGGTGGATTTGACTCTAGTTCATTTCATCATTCACCAATTCCTCAATTAACAACATCACATGACATACAAACAACATAATCCAAACAATCACCGTTCTAGTTCATCATGATCATCAAATACACAACCCAACCTACAATTATCAACCCCTTAAGGCAAATATAATAATTAGGATGACCCTCATTACCTTAGATTATTAGCTAGCTTGATTCTCTTCCCAAATTCTACGGTTGATTCTCCTTTTTTTCTTCTTGCCCTAACTCTCTTTCTTTCTTTCTTTCTTTCTTTCATGCTTCTCCAAAATTTTTATGATGAATGAATATTCTCCCCATTTCCTCTATTTACTTAGTTAGCCTTAGGACCCCTAATATGGTATCCCTATTTTACCCTTACTAACTCCACCTCACATTATCTCCAGGGGCGGATGTACATTAAGGCATGGTGTTGCTTTAGCCACACCAGTTTTTTCCATATAAATATATATATATATATATATATATATATATATATATATATATATATATATATATATATATATATATATATATATAAAATCTTTTAATTGAAATCGAATAAATTATCTTGATCACTAATTAAATTACATGATTTAACTTGATTAAATTGAATAATTCAATTTAATAAATCGATTTATATAACAAATTTATATAATTATTAAATCGGTTGAATTGAATGATACAATCTTTAAAACTAATCGAAACACCTACTAAATTTCTAATTTTTAAAATATCATAATTTAATAAGTTGATTATTTAAATTCAAATTCTAAACACAATCATTGCATACAACAAAATAGTTCAAAATATAAATTTAAATAAACTTTAAACAAACTCTAATTACAAAATAATCTGAATAACAAAATATTTGCGTTGTCTAAAACATTTAATTTTAAAGAGGGGAAGTTGTTCCAAATAAGTTTTGAACAAGTTTGCTTCTATTTAATTTTATTCTCTTAAAATAAATTATCAAAACGACATTGTTTTGTGTGAGAAAAAACAAGCATTTAACTCGTCAATTTCCCAAAATCGTCGGTTCGTTAGTTTTTATCTGTTTTGGACGGTTATGACCAATTCTCACTAATTCAATAGCTTACTTTGTCCAACAATCAAATGAGACCAATGGCCCATCCGATTTCTGATTCGGTCGACCGATCTGTTTCAATTTTTGAAATAGAGTCACCACCTCTCCAATTTCTCTCTTCACTCATATTTACTAATTCTTCCTATTTATTAACAATTTTCTCTCACTTATATTTACTAATTCATCCTATTTAGTAGACAAATTTTATTATGAATGATTGCATTAAATAATACTGTTTTTTATTTATTTTCAGCCACACTAATATGCAAGGTCTGTATTCGCCCCAGATTATCTCCTTTATTTTATTTTAATGAGATAGTAATGCTAATTAGAATTTTATCTATTTTAATAATCTAACTAACAACTTAATTCCACTACCCCGCACACATCACACTTAGGCATCACACTTAGGCATCACACATCACATAAACATTACATATACTCATCGATAAATCACAATGACTCATATAATCACCAAAATAACCAAATAATACATTAAATAAGTAAATCTAAATTTTGAGGTGTTACAGGATCTCCATTGAATCGCTTGTAATTATTGTTTTTTTGAATTAATCAAAAGCTCATTATTTCAAAAAAAGAAGAAGACGATATAGCCTATATGTGGGTTATTGTAAAATCTGCAATTTCATTTGCGGATCCATTTTCTAGGCTCCCACAATCAATTTAGATTGGATCAATACGTTTATGATTTTTTTCCGAATTGATTTTAGAGATAATAGTTTTGGAGGACTACCTCTATATTTTAACACATTTAAAATTAAACATAAATAAGTAATATAATACATTAATATACTAGTATATTATAGCATATTGTTTTTTATTTTTCAAAACATCATATATGTTCTCAAATTATTATTGTTCCAGACTGGCCCAATGAATAGACATGATCCAATCCACTTATGCACTTAAAACGGCTCAATCATCTTGGCCCAGTCAGCTAAGGGCAAAGGAAGTCCCTTTTCCTCCTGCCTCTCTATCGAGGACACGACTCCACCTGCCCGAGGACAACACACCACTAATGTCCTCGACTAGACATGCGTCTGTGTCAGCAGCAAGACATACGCTCTGCTCCTCCACCGGGGACGAGCGATCGAGCTATGCTCGCCAGGCACCCTGCCGCCCATAAGTATCTCTTTGTTTGAACAACGGATAGTTTTGGACAGCCTCCCAGATTCCTGAATATACTCATAGAATCCAAGAAGTCACGCGTTTTGGCTTAGATCCACGAACAAACTCAAAACATGGACCAATGGCCAAGCGCTAGAGTCAGGCAACACAATTTCAAATCCTAGAAACACTCAAACCCATATGTGATCCTACTTTCTTGATCGTCGGAGTACCTTGCAGGTCAATGGCGTCGTCTGTGGGAATCATTTCTCTCCCCGTCTTCCTACTCCTCAGGGAACAAAAACCAAAGCAACCTTCAAAAATAATATCATGGCCCGTCCCGACGATGACCGCAATGTTCATACTACCATTATCTCTCCTGAGCACAAATCTAGCCTCGGCCTCGCCAACCCTTTCCTGGAAGATGTAATCCCTCGGAAAAGGGACGATGAGTCTGCATCTCCTTCCTCGAATAATGCTCGTGATATTGGAGCCCATAACACTAATGCTGGCAAGTCCAACAAAGTCCCAGATAACGCGCCAAAATCTTCTCATCAAATCTCCTTTCCGACCAATGCTGATCCAGTCCTCGCAGTCTTGGTCGAGGCGCTCAACAAGATTATCTCTCTGATCCTCCAACATAACGAGATAATCAGGGAGTTGGAAGTATCACGCCAATCAAAGTCTCCCCCGTGGAGACACCGAAGACAGTCTCAGAGTCCCTTTCCGCGACCTAGGGAGCACCACCCAAACTGAGGAGAGCTAGAGTCCTAGGCCGCCAAGAAGCATGATCGCAACTCTCCCCGACATAACTAGCTCTCTCATGCATCCAAAAAATTAAAGAGAATCCACAAGTAGAGACTCGGCGAACAACTCTAAAAGATCGATCTAGAAGCCCAAATCCCCGCCAAGATTGTAGAGTTGTGCATCTCTTGCTCGATCTCCCAGTTCCTGCAAGGTTGACGACCCACGAGGAACGTAAAACGTCATGGCTACCTGAATACCTAAGGGACTGGATAAGCCTCCCCTTTCGGGCACGTACGTTAGTCTGCTCGATTATCGTGGCGTCAGGGGCGCCATTAAGTAAATGCTATTCCCTACCACGATAAGGAAGGGAGACATGGCCTGGTACAAGAGTCTTCCCAACGGATCCATCATATCAAGAGTCTTCTCTTGATACTTCATAACTTTTTGTCGTCACTCGAAGTCAAAAGCATCACTAAAAGCAATCATATAGGGGAATGTTGAATCTCTCTAGGCATTTATCGAGAGGTTCAACAAAGAAGTTGTCCAGGTATTTACGACTGACCACATGAAGAATTACCTCCTTGAACACAATCTACATCCCTGTAGCGACTTTGCCAAATAGGTTGGCATCGAGACTCCCGCCACCCTGGATGCCCTCCTCCTTAAATCCCAGGCTTACATTCAATACAAGGAAAAGGAGGCGGCCAACACTGCCCGAGACTGTCAACACCAGGAGAGCGCGAAGTCCTCAAAATCTGAAGACCCTCCGACATCCCGTCTGGGAGGAGAAAGTAAAAAGGAAGACAGGTCCCGTGTCCCCCAGGACTACAAATGACCGACAGTTCAGTTACGCGATTACACCCTTCTTGTCGCATCGCGTGAGAAGATTATTTTTAAATGCGCCAACGTAGAGTTTCGCTAGGCTGGGGTCCGATTTCCAGCTCAAGGGATACTACAGAGGACTGCATCCACCTCAAGGATGCCATTGAGATCTTGACCAAAGATGGTCATCTCATGCAATATACCAAGAAGGGAGAATACGGGGAGACGACGCTCAGTAGGAGGCCCGAGAGACTAAGAACGTAGAAGAAGAAAAAGCCTCCCCCGAGGAGGTCTATATGCCTGTGGCCATGAGTTTCACACGTCTAGAGGACTTATATGCCTGAAATTTTTCCCTTTGTATCCACGGTCTCTTAATTGCTTAGCTCACTTGTTTGTTTGAATTGTTTGAAGAAGTTTCATGTGTGTATAGTAAAAAAATTGAATAAGGACTTTAGCTTGTAAATAAGCGTAGCCTTTTTGAATTGTTTTGAAAAGGAGGTGTGAAAAGTAATTTTGAATTTGTTTGAATTGAGGAAGCATTTAAGAGCACCTACCCGAAGATTGTCTTTCTTGTTCTTTAAGTCTTTCGGGCGAAAGGGTCTATCCATACCATGAGAGGGCAGGAAGTCTTTCAATTGGATGTGCGGGTCATCGAAGGGTCATCAAGAATAATCGTTCGCCACAAGACTTTCCCTACCATAAAGAGGGCAGGTAGTCCCGAGGAAGGATATAATAGTCATTTAGGAAACAATAAGGATACCTTAGCATTCGAATGGACTATCACCATTTTATCAAGGGACGAGATCATATTTATCGTAGGCAACTCGAAGGGACTATGATCTTTTATCGGAGGGACATTGTGATTTTGAATCGAAGGCAGCAAGCTAAGGTATCCCTATATCCGAGGGACTTGGCTATTTTTGATCGAGAAGGCAGCATAAGAGTGGTTACCTTAAAGGTGAGTGTGTGCACCAATCACGTGAGTTCAGTTCGAATATTTATCTTTGCAGTTTATGAGCTACGTTCAATTATTAGTTGCCACTCCCTATTTACTAACCACACGATTATAGTAGAAAATAACACAAGTTTATAATTATAACAGAAAATAAAAGGCGGAAAATAAAGCCTTATGGCCACAACAATACAACCCGAATGCAGTTACATAATTGGTAAAAAAAATGTGAGGAAAAATAAAGGAGAATATTCTAAGCAAGCAATACAACCTGTGAGCAGTTACATGATTTATAATAGCAAGCAATAGTATTGAGGCAAATAAGAGGATAAATAATAAAACCAAAATTTAATAAAGAGAAATTAAAATAAAGGCACACGACAATCATAGAGTGTGGGATGAGAAAAGAAATTCGCAAATAAATTAAGTTTTAAAAAACCAGGGTTAACAAACCTAATGGCAAACCTAAGGGTAAAAAGCCTTGTGGAACAAAAGAGGGTAAAAACCTAAACCTACCATTTGATCTACAGTTTGATAGACAACCCTTACATTACTGATAGTCACATGGTTTTGATTAAAGGCTAAACAAAAAACCTAAAATTATTCCTAAGTTGTTTAACTAAAATTATTCTAAAAATTATTTAACCTAAACTTAATTATTAAACTAACCTAATTAAATTAATTGAATTAAAAAAACAAATTTTCTAAAAAAAATGATATTTAAATGGTGTGTCAAAAAAGGTTTAATTAATAACAAGGTTTTTTAAATAAAAAAAAAGGTTTAAGACATAAATAAAAAGCAAATAAAATAAGTAATAATAATAATAATAAATAGTAAAGAAACCAGGTGCCAATATGGTGTGAATCATGTTTGCGTATCTATGGTGTACCACTGGATGGTAGACGTGGATCTGGGATGGCAAGGATCCCGTGGTGCTGATCTGAGGGTGCGTTGTAGACGCGCGCAGCCTGGGCATACTGGATCTGTGTGTTTTAATTGAGAGAAAAACTTGTCTTCTTCCTAGATTGAACTTGGGTCTTAACGCTTCACACATGATTCTCTTGGCCATTGATGCTGGATGTCTTCGCTGTTAAAAATATACCTTGAATCAATAAGTATAAAAAACTAATAAAATATAATATTCAAAATAGAAGTCGAACTGGGCCCCCCTTTATGAAAGACCGTCCAATCGCTGTAAGAGAGATGAGTCTGAATTAGTTGACCAGTTAGCCAGATTTTGCCACGCACGGAAAGAGAAACGAGCACCATTGACTATCCAATCGAGTAGCTCCGCGTGTGGGGTCGTACCGTTCATCATCTTCACACTTTTAGAACTCGAAAAATTGCTACGAAAAAGCCTTGATTTTGCCACGATGTCTGCCATGCTTTCTCGTAGCTAATTCTGGAACAATCAAGCCTGCAGAAAAACACGATAAACAAAACAACAAGAACCCAGTCCTATGTTAAATCATGCCCTGGATTTGTTGGCGATGTTCGTTTTTACTAAAAAGTCCTGGAAAACATGATTCAAACAGGTTGAAGCTTCAACAATGGTGAACGCGAGTTCTTGCGTTAAAACTCCCATGTAGAACGTTAATCACGCTCCAATAATGCACTTGATTGGACCTGGAATGTTAGCAATGACTGGGAGCATATAGAGCCACAGATTCGAACTTACCTCACTTACCAACAAAGTTTAAGCGAAACACGATTTCTGATACGCCTTTGGCCGGAGCAAGGGTTCCATTTGAATCCTTAGAACCTCAAGGGTGTGAATGAACGATTTGAATGGATTGAAATTCACCCAAGAGGAAATCTCTCAGTGCCCTAGTTTGCTTGCCTCTTTTGAATGAATGATTAGGGTTTGGAGGCTGCCCTCGTTTTTTTCCAGGTCTAAATAGTTTGCATATATATGTGTGATGGATTTTGGTTAAAATCTTGAATCAAATCCTTATAATATTCATGATTGCAATTTGATTGAAAAAGTTATGAAATATTTCCAAATTAGTTTAAATATGGCTCATATCTCTCCAATCTTCTTTGCCACGAATTTTGATCCAATTATGATGACATAACTCTGATATTTTGATCACATAATAGACCTAAAATCAAATCTTTGATTTTCCATTATTTATTTTAACTAAATTGAATTAAAATGAATTAAAAATCAAGTAAATTAAATCAATAATAAAAATGGCATGGGATTGGGCCAGGAGACTTCTAACAAGATGTCTTCTACAAGCCACTTTGGAACATATTTTTCATTCGGAGATTTTATCTTGATGATATTGCTCTTGACAAAAAACTGCTTTTTGCGAGCTTCTAGAAGGACCTGTAATGTTTTGGCTCATATCTCTCAATTGATGCATTTTTAGCCTTGGCATGTGAGAGAAAAAATTGTAGAGAATTAAATTTCCTTCAAGATAGGCTTTGGATGGAGAATTTATGATGTTCCATGTGAAAGTTATGGCTGGTCAAAATTTAGTTGACTTTTAGTCCAAGAACCCTAATTTAGAAACTTCGAGTTTTGTTGATTTCTGAACTTTCCTTGATGAATCATGATCAACCCTTTGATCAAATGATGAATGTGACTTCAAAATATTGATGTTGACCAAAAAATTAGGAATTTTGACTGTACTTTGACCATAGTTGACTTTTAGGTCAAATTAGTCGACTGTTGACCATTTGAACTGTTGACTGAGAAATCTTATGGATCAGAGCTTGAAACTTGGCATGAGGATCATTTGAAACATATGATAGGACATGGAGTCCACTTGAGGCATCAGAAGTTGATTTCTCCTTGAGAAAAGAGAAAACCTTAGTTGGAGGCTTGTTGCTTAGGAGACAGGTTGCATGCTTCCTTCTTGTGTATCTTTGAGCATTTGAAGATCATATGAGTCAAAATATTTTGAAATATGATGGACAAATTTTAGGGTATGACAGCGAGCATCCCTCTGCTCTTCAGAGCACAAATGGAAACCTTTGACGACCAAAGAATCCTAGTCGACCAGGGAGCTTGGACGACATTATGTATTCCCAACTCTTTTCAATACTGCAGCTAGACGAAGCGCATCTAACGCCTTGCGTAGGCTTCGATCTGCAGGCTTTAAACGATGTAGTCACCAAACCTTGGGGATATGTAGAGAAGATCATCACCTTTGGGGAAGCAAAAACGGCCAGATCTATCAACATATAATTCTTGGTGATAGACTATCTGTCACTCTATCAATGCATCCTCGGGAGACCCACCCTCGCTGAACTGATAGTCGTACTCTCCACGGTACACCTGAAGATGAAGTGATACACCTCCAAGGGCGTCGTTTCCACCCTACACGGGGACATCGAGGCTGCGAGGAGATGCTTCTAGGTCGTCTCAAAGGGGATGAACTATATGAATGCACCAGTCATAAGGAAACCTATTCTTCCAAGCAACGCGGAAGAATCCAAACCACTGTCACGCATCGACTCCATCGACCTCGACAATCGGTTCTTTATAGATAACTTGAGAGATTAGAAGAAGGACAAAGCTTCGTCGACCATAATGGACACGACCCAAGCAAAGACTTGAAGATTGGAGCAGGCATCCCCGACTTGATGAGGAAGCAACTCAAAGCCTGCCTCAGGGAGAAGGCGGACCTCTTTGCGTGGAGCGCTTCAAAGATTCCCAGATTGGACCCGGAGATCGCACGTCACCAATCGACTGCAGATCCAGCCATTAGGGCTCTAGCTCTGCGTAGACGTCGACAGTCCCCTAAAAAAATAGAGGCTGCCGAGCAAGCTGCAAAGGACCTCATAGAGGCAAAAGTTATATAGAAGGCCAAGTACACCACTTGGGTGTCCAACATTGTACTTGTTAAAAAATAGAATGGAAAATGGTGTATATGCATTGATTACATTGATATCAATAAGGCTTTCCCGAAAGATGCTTATCCCCTGCCTAGCATAGATAAACTTGTTGATGATACTGTAGATTTCAAACTTGTGTCCTTCATGGACGCATACTCTAGTTACAACCAGATCCCCATGGCAAATGGGAACAAGAAGTACACGACCTTCATGACCGAGTCGGGCAACTATTACTACAACGTAATACCCTTCAGTCTGAAGAACGCCGGAGCTACCTACCAAAGAATGATGAACAAAGTTTGTCGAAGAGAAATTAGAGACATGCTCGAAGTATACTTGGAAGACATGATCGTGAAATCGCAAGAGGAATCCGATCACGCGGCCCACCTTAAGAAAGTCTTCGACCAGGCTCGGAAGTACAATATACGGTTCAACACGGAAAAGTGCACCTTCAGGGTACGGACAGAAAAATTCTTCGGATTCTACCTAACAAAACAAGGAATCGAAGTTAACTCTAGCAAGTGTAGAGCTTTGTCCGAACTCCCGCCGCCGAGATCAAAGAAGTCAATTCAAACTCTGAACGAGATGCTCACATCCCTATCTTGCTTCGTAGAAAATTATGCCAAACACGTTCTCCCCTTTTTCAAACTTCTCCGCAAGGAGGCAACTTTCGAGTAGACGGTTGAGTGCGGACAAACCCCCCTCTATATCAAACATGCTTTATCAAAACCACCGGGTCCTCAGCTGACCAATTATACAAGGAGACCCTCTATCTCTATCTCGTCGTCACTCTCGAGGCCCTCGGAGCTAAGTTGCTTCCATGTTAGAGTTACAAAATAAAATGCACCAGATTGACAATTACACATTTACACCCCTAATTATACTTTTAATTAATATAAGTAAGAATGTAAAAATATTAATAAAATAAAGTAAATTTTCTTACTAAAACTAGAAATTAACGTAATAAAAATCTAAATATATTTACTTATGCAGGGAAAGTTTTCTTTTATGTGATAGAAAGTTTTTTCGTTTTATTTTAAGACAATGTTGGAAGAATTGTTAATTGAAATAATTAAATATATTAAATTTAAAGTACTTACTAAAGAAGTGTTGATATACAAATGTGTTGCCCGATTCTTCAAATGTTGCGTTGCGTTGCGTTGCGTTTCCCCAGCAGAGGAAATACAAAGTTAGTGCCACCAAGAGCTCCTCCAACCACACTAAGTCCCATCGTTCAGGTATGGAACCTCTTTAGTAATGGATTTTATTATCTCATAACACAGTGTCTAAGAATCATGGTCATTGTATGTCTTTCTAGGTTCAATAGCATCCTTGCATTTCTATTTCTTGCGTTTCATTTCTTGCTCAATAGCATTACCCTTTTGAAGATAAAGTTTTTCTAATCTTTTACTACTATAACATCTCTAAAATGGATGAAAGTTTGAGACTTTTTTGTTTCTGTTCTAAATTTTTGTATCACCTAGTTTAGTTTGTTTTTCTAATCTTTTACTACTATAACATCTCTAAAATGGATGAAAGTTTGAGACTTTTTGTTTCTGTTCTAAATTTTTGTATCACCTAGTTTAGTTTGTTTTTCTAATCTTTTACTACTATAACATCTCTAAAATGGATGAAAGTTTGAGACTTTTTGTTTCTGTTCTAAATTTTTGTATCACCTAGTTTAGTTTGTTTTTCTAATCTTTTACTACTATAACATCTCTAAAATGGATGAAAGTTTGAGACTTTTTGTTTCTGTTCTAAATTTTTGTATCACCTAGTTTAGTTTGTTTTTCTAATCTTTTACTACTATAACATCTCTAAAATGGATGAAAGTTTGAGACTTTTTGTTTCGTTCTAAATTTCTGTATCACCTAGTTTAGTTTCAGAATGGAAGAGGGCTTTGAAGATTGGAGAACAAGTGGACACTTGAATGAAGTAAAAAATCAAGAAACTGGAGGTTTATTATTTTGTCATTTTCAAATTTCAATCTATGAAATATCTTATTTTGTTATTATATTCATATCAAATTTTAAATGTGTAGATTGTTGTTTTGCCTTCACGGCATGTGCGGCTGTTGAAGTTTTGCACCACAAGCACCCTGACTCTCAAATAAGAGTGGTGCTATCGTGTCAAGACTTGTGGAACAATTTAGTAACAGTCGACCAAACGGAACCTGGGTGTAGCATTCTTGACACTTTAAAATGGATTTATTTTAATGGTTGTGTATTGGAAGAGCATTGTCCTTATTTAGGACGATTGCAGCCTCCTATACCTTTGGAAGATCGCCGGGTAAAATATTCCATTTTTTATTGGAGTGATAGTCCACAACCATTACTTTTTAAATTCTAGCTTTTGTTATGACAATGATATAGATAGCAATCTAAGAAGCAGTAGTATATCAAATTAGAGATTTAATTAAGTTACATCAACCATTAATCTATCTGTTACATCAATGTTTTAATTAAGTTAAATTATTAGTAATTTTCAAGTGGGTTTTTATTATCATTTACCACACTTGATAAAATTTGAAAATAATTCAATAGTTCGTATTTGTAGTGTATCTAAATAGCTTTTAATTTAGTTGTGGATATTCAAATATTTCTCTTAACCTTTTATTTATGTTGTTGTAGGTTAAAATGAGGATCAAAACTTTGAAACCGGTACTTCGTAAGAACATGGAATATGAAGTATATCGTGGACCAGTCATCGTTGAAATAGATTGGCTTCAGGAAATGGATTTGATTCGAGGGGTAAAATACATTGTATTCATGTAATATTAATGAAAGTTAGATTAACTTAGTATTTTATTTAATAATTTATTTTTTGTTACAATAATAGGATGGAATATATTCAGGACCGCTTCGTGCATCAACATTTAAAAATGGCAAAATAGAGAAACACGGGGTGCTTGTTGTAGGATTTGGAGCCCAAATGGAGGGAGATGAGCTGATCAAGTTTTGGATTATCCAAAACTCACATGGATCTGGTTGGGGGCACAATGGATATGCTAAATTCAATCGAGCTAAAATTCACAACAGGTATCTAATCAATGATGGATGGACAGTTGTTGGTATAAGCTATTGTGATTTAGAGGGACATCCATACGAGGAGTTGTGATCAATGGTTCGTAGTATTTGTTTTAATTAATTGTTAAACTATGATGAAACATATAAGTATTTTGATTATGTTATTTTAAAAGCTGAGAACACGTGCATAGTTTAGAAGAGTTTGATATTTGCTTTCTAGACAATTAATGTTAGTATCATATCAATCATAGTCAAACTCCTTTCTATGTTGCAGTATATCTCTTTTTTTGCAATGAATACAAGTTTATGTCAATATCATTTCTTCAATTTTATTGCTATCATCTTCACAATAAATTTCTGTCCTTTTCAAAATGTCTCTTGTTGTATTTCTTCATGAAATATATGAAATTTTTTGTAATCTTAATATTGAACTTTTTCATATCAAATACATATTAGTTTTAGAAGGAAAGTGAATTTGATATGGGAAATGTGGACTTCCAAACCCTTAACATGTGTATCTCAAATTGGATATATTGGCTGCCTGTTCTTAACTAGTAGCTGACTGGTTGGTGGTTTGTGTGGTGCTGTGTATGCTTTTGACTGCTGTTAGGAGTTTTTATTCTTTTCATTGCAATATGTTCGGTTGAAAAAATTGTTGCTAGGGCCAAACATTGAAGCTCGAGATTACTCAGATTTGCCGGCCGTGTGCAACTGATAAAAAGTGTCTTCTTCTTCGTATCTAACTTCTGAATGCAATGTATTTCAGTTCCAAAATATGTGATAAAAAAAGTGGAAGTCATTTGTCGCTCTTTCCTTTAGTTTGGACATGAAACTATCACAAGGAAATCACCAATTGCATGGAGCAAAGTTTGTAGCCCAAGAAAGCAAGGAGGGCTTGGCATCATTTCTCTAAGCCACTGAAGCCACCATGATGTTTAGTTTGGGGATAAAAAAGATAGCTCTATAATAGGAATGATGTTTGGTGAGATAACTTTTGCTTGCTGAAAGTTTAATTTGGGGATAAAAAGGATAGCTCTATAATAGGCCTCCATATAGTTGAGAACACCACTCGTTGGCTGGATCTTAAAATCATCTTTTTGGTTATTATCAATAAAGTATTCTTTGATTCCAAAATTAAAAAAAAAAAAAAACATAAGAAATAGTATATCAGTAGTATATCATATAAAAGAAAACTAAACCGAGAGGAAATAAAGTTCCTGGCTTTGTTTCGGTAATAATTTTTTCTTTGTAATAATTATATATTTCTCTATAATAAATATAGGTATTTCATATTTCCATCTTAGATTCTTGGAAACTATAGTTTTTAATCTTCCAAACAAACACCCCTATTATATCTTGTAATACTTTTAACATGAGTATAATTATAATAACTTATTATTAGTTTAAATAAATCTAAATAAATAGAAAAAATAATTTTATAAAAATTCATAATTTTATTGGAATTTTTTAGGATGATGTTATACAGTTATATTTAATAATATAATATAAAATTTTAATTTTGTTTATATATATATATATATATATATATATATATATATATATATATATATATATATATATATATATATATATATATATATATATATATATATATATATATATATATATATATACTAACCATATAGAATTTAGTAATTATTCAAAACTCAATTTTGATGCAAAAACTATAACAATAAATTCTAATATAATGTTCCAAAGATAAATCAATTCTATCAGTAATAAATTCTATCCAAAAAAAAGTAAACTCTTTCCTTTCTGTTTTATTGATACTAAACTATAATTGGATTCTCTGAACATCTGCACAATTAGACATATCTCTATAAATTATAGATTTTGTTTTTTCTTTAACACATAAGCAAGACACTAAATGGCCAAATCTTCAAGATTTTGACTCGATATTGAGCCATATACCTTCCCAGGCATAAAGTTATGCTCCAAACTTTCGCTCGCAAGAGTCAACCCTACCGAAAGTCCCCCTCTACGAGGTTTTTTTCTAATTGAATGATCTGAGAAAATCTGAAACTTCATTGACAATTGTCTTCATCAACCCTACCAAAAGCTTTACTCAAGGAAGGAATTATTCTTTTCCTTTGGTGGAGTTCAACCTTCAGAATTCATTGACGTAATATGATTCCACGGTCTAAAAGCAAAAATAGCCTTCATACAAAAAAACATTAGAATCCCTAATATACCTTTTCAATTAACACTCATACTCACACTTAGAATTAAGAACCCGAGATAATGGATAATTGGATAAAGTTTGAAGATGATTGTGTTTTTAGAGGAATCTCACACAACATTAACTGATCTCATAAGAATAAAACTCTAGAAAGTTTTCTCTGGTTATGAATCAAGAGAGAAGGTGTTTATGAATAAAAGAACACACATACTTGGTTTTTCTAAAGGATTGCAAAAATTATGAACTATTATGAATTTTGTATTCTAGAGAAAGAAGGAAAATAGATGTAATTTTCTTCATGAGTCCTTCTTCCTCATGACACAACTCCATGATGTCCCTCCACCATAATGACTCCTTATGTTTTGGAATAAATTTGTCACAGCCCCATATTTTGTTTCTCACATTCCCATATCTACCTTCCAACACACCTCTCCATATAATGTTTTCCTCAGTCAAAAATCTCCAAGGCCACTTTGACAATAATGTCTTGTTATATCTTCCTACATGTTTAATACCCAAACCTCATTCTTCTTTTGATTTGCATACCTCCTCCCAACCTACCCAAGCTATGGCATTCTTGTCGCCGACTCCACTGCACAAAAAGTTTCTTTCTGTATGGCAACAATTTCTTTCATCACTTTTTTTGGAATTTTGTAAAATGAGAATTGGTAACTTGGCATATTGGTGAGAATGCTGTTGATCATCTTCGCTCTTCCTCCAATTGATACGAATCTACCCTTCCATGAAGAAAGTTTTTCTTTTAGTGATTTAATAACAGGCTTCCAAAAATCTGCCCTCTTTTGGTTCCCACCCACTGTGAATCCCAAAAATTTGAATGGGATTCTATCTACTTTGCAGCCCAAGAATGAGGAGCAAGCCTCCAAGTAGTAATCATTATTTCTTACTCCATATATATATATATATATATATATATATATATATATATATATATATATATATATATATATATATATATATATATATATATATATTAATTTTATTCAAATTGATTCTTAGTCCAGAAACAATTCTGAATCCTCTCAGTACAACCTTAAGAGTCCACAAATTAGACCAAGATCCATCTCCAAACATTATCGTGTCGTCTGCGAATTGTAATAAACTATACTCCACTGAGTCATTTATCTTGAATCCCTTGTACAACCCTCTGTCTATAGCTTGCATCATCATACCTGCTAACACTTCTACCACAATTGTAAACAAAAATGGAGATAGAGGATCTCCCTGCCTTAAGCCTCTTGTCACTTTAAAATCCGTCGTTAGACTCCCGTTAACTAAAACTGACATCGAGCTTGTAAAGACCGCAACTTCCATCCAATTCATCCATCTATCACCAAATCCCATGCTTCTTAGCATTGACCTTAGGTAATTCCAATCTACACAGTCATATGCTTGTGCAAAATCTGCTTTGAAAATCAGACATTCCTTCTTGTTCCTCTTCGCGTAATCTATGATTTCGTTTGTAACCAACACGCCATCAAGGATTTGTCTTCCCGGTACAAATTCCTTTTAATTTGTGGATATCAATTTGCCTATAACATTCCTCATTCTCGCAACTAGTATTCGTGATATGATTTTAAGGAGTCCACTTATCAAACATATTGGCATATACTCTTCAAGGTTTAGTGGATTTTCACATTTAGGATTTAAAGCAAGAAAAGATGCAGTTACAACTTTTGGAAGCTTACCTCCTTTGTGAAAATCTTGGATGAACAACACAATTGGATCCCCCACGATGTCCCAACACTTCTTCAAAAATTCTAAGTTGAATCGATCAGGTCCTGGACATTTATCTTCATCTCCTTCAAACACTGCTTGCTTTATTTCATCAACCGTAAATGGCTCTTCCAAGCTCCTACTCTCTTGCAAACTTAGCTTATTTAACATTGAAGTTTGCAGTCGAGGTCTTGGAGAATTTGGGCTCCTGAATTTAGCTGCGAAAAATTCCTTAATAACTTATTTTACCTCCTTAACCAAATCTACAATCACCCTTGCAGGATTTTTTATTGATTCAAAGTAGTTTCTCCTATGCCTGGCCTTCATTGTCGCATGAAACAACCTAGTATTATTGTCACCTTCCTTTGCCCACTTGTGGATAGACTTATGACTGATGATGCTCTCTTTTATGTGTAGTTTATGCCAAAAAGACTCTTGGTAAATCCTTCTAGTTGCAAATTTTGCTTCTGTTAGATTCACATTCGGATGAAACAATTTATCTTCCAACTAATTCAAGTCATCCACAATCTCTTCTATCTTCAGCTCCACCATTCCAAACACATTAAGATTCCACCATCTTAATATTCCTCTCAGATACCTTAATTTCTCCTTTATGATGAAAGCTGGGCTTCCTTTAATAACAGTTGAGTTCCACTCCTTCTGAATGAAGGTTTTGAAGTCCTTATGATCATACCAACACCTAAGCACTTTAAAACTTTTAGGCCCCCAATCCACTTTACTTGTTTTTGTCCAAACCGGTTTATGGTCTGAAACGTCCCTCTTCCCTACCTCTTGTGCAACTATCTCCCATTTAGATATCAATCCATCAGAAAGAAGAATACAGTCTAGTCTACTCGCTGCCTTACCATTTGGTTGGATCCAAGTAAATAAGCTACCAGTTACTTGCATATTAATAAGCTCAATATTGTCAATAAACCACTTGAATTCTTCCATTTCAACCTCCTCTCCTCCCTATTTTTGACTGAGTTGAAGTCTCCCCCAATCACCCACTCACTAGCTTCCAGTTTATTCTTCCGGCAAATAAGTTCCATCCACAGATCTCTTTTATCTGATAAGCTACACTGCGAATATACATTGATGAATTATCTGATAGTTAACATTATTGATTTTTATTTTAATCATCTGATAAACCCTAAATAAATTATTTTGCTTATTGATTTATTATAAATGCAGTGACTTAATTTATTATAAAAGTGAATTGAAAAGTAACTTAAGGATAAAAAGAAATTTTTTAATTTTAACATTAGGTTAGAATCTATTTTAAAAATAAATTAATTAAATAGTTAAATATGTTCAAATATATTAAATAAATTGAGTTAAAGTATATTTTTGGTTATATAAATATTTCAAATTTTATTTTTAAGTCCCTATTAAAAAAATGGCATATTTTAGTCCTTAAAAAAATTTTATGCATGCATTTTTAGTCCTTGTTAATTTTTAAAATTTTTAAAAATCTTTAATTATCTTTAAAATTTTAAATTTTTGAATAATATTTTTCATACGTGTTTAGAATACTATAAAGTATTTCTATATCAAATTATATAATTTTTTAAAATGAGAAGAATTAAATATAATTTTTTTTAAATTTCAACAGATAATGATAAAGTAATGCAAATCTCGACTTGGAAATCAAATTTTGAGTTTTTTTTTATGGATGAACTTTTTTAACGTTCTAAATATGTCTGTAAAATAATCATTCAAAAATATATATTGGTTTAACAGTAGGCACTAAAACCACGTCCATAATAATTTTGTGGGGATCAAAGTATGCTTTTTTTTAATAGGATTAGAAATAAAATTTGGTAATTTTATAGTGACCAAAAACATACTTAACCCAAATTAATATTACACATTTAGAATTAAATACATTGTCAGTGTAAAGTTATTTTACACATTCAACCAATAAAAAAATCAACAAAATATCATGTCATTAAAAGTTTTTTAAAATAAAAATGGAATGTAATTGGATGCATGGTTGTGATTGGTTGACAATGTAAACTTATTTTACATGTAAATGACCTAATGAAGATATGTAGATGAAATGCAAAACATAAGCCAATAGAAAATAAAATCAGGAGTGCAAATTTTGGGGTGCAACAGCTAAGTGAAAAATAAATCCACTATGCCTCTGAAATTCGCATAAGCAATAAGAAATCCAAGCTAAGAGGAATGAGAAATCCACGTCAAGAAGTTCAAATTAGGTCATCGGAATATTATCCTCCAAATCGATCCAATGGACGCAAATGAACAAGTGAATATGAAGTAGTCAAAAGAAATTCAAAGAGGATTACTAACAAAATTAACCATAAAGAGAAATTAAGGATTAAAAACTTAATTAAATTATAAAAGAGAAATCCTAAAACAATTATAAATATCATATATTTTTTATCAACAAAAATTTATGGAGAAATACAATTTATTGTGCATCACTTTTTTCTCTTAATTTAAATAAAACCAAACATAATAAATGATTTTTTTCTCTTAAATCTAAAAATTGCTAATAACCTAACGGGTGATTTTGAATTCAAAATATTAAATATACCGATGGAGTTAGGTAAATAGTGACGTTTTTTGTACTTATCAAGAAAATATCAAGTAAGGTAATTTTGATTAAAGTTCTCGTTAATTTTATTTTTATAATAAGAAGGAAAAAAAGACAAGAAAAAGTGAATTTGTTAAAATAAGAGAATCATTCTATTTCTATATATGAAACGAAACAAAAAAATGTATAGAAAGAGACAACACTCATATGTGGAGAAAAGTTCCTCTCTTGTCTTTAGAGGGCAAATCAAACATTCTATTTTAATGTTTGATGTCAGACTTTCAAAACATATCTTTGAAACACTTTAATGAAATGAAAATGTTCAACTATAAAAAGAAAAAAAAAACAGTCTGAACAAATTCACATCTTATTTAATGAAAAAAAAATACAGACAAATGGATCTTTACTATTGTTATCTTAATTTTTCTCTTTAACTAATTTAAGCTCTAAACTGCAATATTGCTATATCAAGATGCTATCTCTTTACCAGCGTGAAGTTTTGGCATTTTCCCACACTTTAACCTATTTAAATAAAAGTATAAAAAGACAAGAAAAAATTAATAGCTAGAATTGGAAAATTATTGTTAAAATCTCGATTTAAAACTTAAACTTTAAAGATTTCACGTTTTTAGTTCAGCATTTCGTATTAAATCGCAGGTAAAAGTATTTTTTAGGTAAAATCATATTCAAAAACGATATTAAGTGATTTAAATCTTTATGAAATCGGTGAAACTGTGTAAAATTATGTAAAATCGTTGGATTTTACTCTTTGACCTGATTTTACTTCTTTTTTTTTGTCAAAATTTATAAATCACATTTTATATTTTGACCCATACAATTTTTTATATGGATTTTTAATTTTAGAAAATTTCTTTAGCCACCTCCCTATGGGGGTCACCCCCAGCGAAAATCCCAAAATATCCCTGCTTCGGAAATGAACTTCCGAAGCACTTTTTTTTATAAAATAATTCCACAATTCGGAAGTGCATCTCCGAAAACACCTCATGGGGGGGTGTCTTCGGAGATGAACTTCCGAAAACACCTCATGGGGGGTGAATTCGGAAATGAACTTCCGAATTATGCAGAAACTGTGTTTTTTTTTTATGTTTTTTCTTAAATTGTCTCGCATTTTAATTAAACGCAAACGCCAAATAAAATAAGCAACAGATAAACTGAAAATACTAATATGATAAATCCAATCCAAAAACACTGTGCGAAAGATACAATCCGAAATCAAAACAAAACAAAACACGTCAAACAAAACAAAAACACGTTATTCTGCCCGACGAGCGTTACAAAATACACATCAAACAACACAAAAACACGTTATTCTTCCCGACGAGCGAACTCCTCCGAATGAAGATAATGATACCAATCCTCATCCCACTCAGTCTCAGAACCATCAGCGTTGATCATGACTCTCACGCCTGAAGACTGAGCCTGCACGTCCGAGCCATGGACCCCCAGGGGACGAGAAGCAGAATCAGTCAAAACCTTCTTCTTCTCCTTCACCTCCTTCACTCTGCGAGAGCACGAGGTTGAAGAACCCTTTCTTCCCTTAGCGCCACCCATTCCTGCGTAAAAATGAAGAAAGAAAGGTCCATGAGACCTCCTTTTATAAAAGAAGAAAGGGGACAAAACGCTTGGGAAATGGACAAGTCATTAAAGAACAAAGACGTTGGAAACCAGCGACACGCCGTCAAAGAAGTCAGAACGCATGCACACAAACTTCAAAGAAACAGGCACAATAAACAAAGGCGTTAAAAATAAAGTACTTGCAGATTAAAACGGACACTCCCTACCCTGTCTAGCCGACGCAGTCTGGGTCTCCCTACCCTGTCTGATGCGTGCTGGTTGGTTGCCTGACATGTTCCTGTAAACAATTGAAATCGATTAATATGCGAGGCAAAATAAAAAACTAAAAAATTTGAACTTCTGATACAATTCGGAAGTTCATTTCCGAAAACTGGGATGGAGGTGTTTTCGGAAATGAACTTCCGAAACATCCCTGCGATGGAGTTTTCTGCAACTTCCATGGCAGACCCCAAAATCAAACATAAAACCAATTCAAAAAGCTTCTAAACAACCTAAATACTACTAACAACCAGTTCATATATCATTTATGCAATTGAAACCCTAAATAACATGCATTTGAATAATGAATCTAACAAATTTAAAACTTACAAATTGAGTGATTTGTGGGCTTTTGAATGTTGTATAGCAATGTGATTGGAGCCTTGATGCAGCCTTGAAAGTGTGTTTGCACAAATTTTCGCCTTTGCTTGTTTTTTATTTGAGTTAGGGTAAATGAATGGGGGAGGGGGAGTGTTTTGATAAATCTGCAAAACGCGCAGTATTTCGGAAGTGAACTTCCGAAATGCTGTTTTCGGAAATGAACTTCCGAAATAAGACAATTTTTAAAAAAAAAAAGGCGTTTTCGGAGATGCATCTCCGAAAACACCTTTTTCTTGCATTTCGGAAATGCATTTCCGAAGTCAGGGGTAGTATGGGGTTTTCACCAGAGGTGGACTAGAAGGTAGGGAGGTTGGCAAAGAAATTTTCTAATTTTATTCACGTTCACATCTTAGTTATAATATTAACGAATCTTTAACATTTGGAGATGAATTTAATCAAGTCGAATATGAATGTTCTAATGAAGATGATGTTGTAGAAGGATTAAACTTTTGATTAAGTTGAAGATGAAGATGAAAAGATTTATTTTTTTCAACTTGAAAAACTTGTGAAACTATTGTTTGTTTTTATAATCTTTTGAATGTTACATTTTATGATTTGATGGACAATTTGTATAGTTTGATACAAGTTTGTGAATATTACACTTTATTATTATGATATAGTATATTTTGCTTTATAATTAAGTTAAAATTTTAAAACAATTAATGCATTTAGAATATTATATATTTTGTAGGAGAAAAATATGTTATTTATATATAGCTTATTTTTCTCCTAATATATATATATATATATATATATATATATATATATATATATATATATATATATATATATATATATATATATATATATATGGGATAGGATCAAATGACACCAAGGTGTCAAAGTTTAATTTGACACCAAAATCTCAACCGTTAAAAGAATTGATCAAACGGTGATACTAAATGGAATAAAATAATAATAAAAAATACATAGCATATTTTTCTCCTAAAAAATAAGTTATTTAGTATCACCGTTAGATCAATTCTTTTAACGGTTGAGATTTGGTGTCAAATTAAACTTTGACACCTTGGTGTCATTTGATTCTATCCCTATATATATATATATATATATATATATATATATATATATATATATATATATATATATATATATATATATATATATATATATATATATATTTAATATAATTTTA
This sequence comes from Vicia villosa, assembly GCF_029867415.1. Classification (NCBI taxonomy): domain Eukaryota; kingdom Viridiplantae; phylum Streptophyta; class Magnoliopsida; order Fabales; family Fabaceae; genus Vicia; species Vicia villosa. The sequence continues at coordinate 59,890,840 of NC_081182.1, forward strand.
ATTTAAGGTAAACTCTATGATTTTACGTTTCAATTTTATCTAAGGGTCTGTTTGGTTCAAATGAGGGGGAGGGGAGGGATTTTATTGGAGGGGAGGGAAGGGGAGAGGAGGTGAGGGGAATGGGAGAGGAGGGGAAGGGAGGGATTATAATTAAAAATATGTTTGGTTCAGGGGGAGGGGAGGGATTTTATTAATAATTTACATTTTTATCCTTATTATCATATATAAGTGCTACAATATGATATTTAAATGTGAAAATTTTATATACTTTATGTGTTAAATAATTCATTACGATTTTAAAGTTGTTATCGACATATAGTTTAATTTGTTTTTGAACATTTTATTCGAATTAAGTAAACTCAATTTTTTAACGTTATGTAGTAAATTATAACTTTTTAATCACTCAATATTAGAAATTTTACCAACAAAAAAATATGTATAGATTTTTCACATTTGAATATCATATTGTATCACTTATATAAGATAATAAGGATAAAAATGTAAATTATTAATAAAACCCTCATCCCCTCACCTCCTGAACCAAACATATTTTTAATTAAAATCACTCCCTTCCCTTCCCCTCCCCTCCCTTCCCCTCGTTTGAACCAAACAACTATCTGATTAAAAAAACCCCTCATCTCCCCTTCTCTCCCCTCCATTAAAATCTCTCCTCTTCCAATCGTTTGAACCAAATACACCCTAAATAAAACGAATCAAGATAAAAACTCAATTCTAACAATTTTGATTTTATCTGAAAAGAAAAAAAAATAGAGTATAAAAAGAATTCTCTGTGATGATAAGAGACAACACTCTCACTCTCTGAGAGTTGGGAGAAAGGTTTATCTCTCCTATCTTTTGAAGATAAAACAAACAAATTGTAGTTTGACTATATTTCACATTTTTTCTGCCACCCAATTTTTCATTTTATTTTATTATTATTATCTTGTTATTTTCAATGTACTCGATGCTTGTAATGCCGGTCTTTCAAATTTACAAAAAAAATCTTTGATCCACTTAATAAAATGGTCAACCATAAAAAAAGTTTAACAGGTAAAAGAAGTGGCTATATGAAGAAAAAAACAACCTAATCAACTGAATTGTTCATATATATATATATATATATATATATATATATATATATATATATATATATATATATATATATATATATATATATATATATATATATATATATATATTCTTGAAAATTTAATTTTGAATCTCCGAAAACATCCTGTAATATAATCTGATATTAAATAAAAAATTATTTATATTTTTATGATGACATGGAATCTATTTTATTTTATTTATTTTCTTTGAATTTTCTTTAATAAATTGAGTTTAATTTTTCTGCTATTTATTTAATTTTTTGTTGTTGTAACTATTAGCTTTTTTTTTTTTTTAATTTCTGTCTCACAGTTCTATTTTTATTTTGATATATTATTGGTTAAAAATGATTTGTTTACATTATATTTCTATTTGTTGTTTTTTAATCTAAAATATTGGTATAGAAAAACATTCTTTTAATTATAAAGCAAAAATATTTTATTTTTAGTCTACTTATCTTTCTCTTACTCTTTTCATTTCATTTCTTCTCGGTACATATATTTTGTGATTACATTTTATAATGAATTACTTTTTCAGTTTTAAATTAATTATTTTACTTTTTATTTATTAATATAAATAATTATATGTTGGTGCACAAGAATTAAAGATGATAACAAAGAGAATAACAAAGGAATAACGGCGCAAGAGAGATGAGAGAATAAAGTTGTGTATATTCTACTACTTATGTTATATTAAATTATAGCTACTACAAGGTTATTTATACAAAAAGAAAATCTTGTCACATAAGCCCTAAAAGAGTAAACTTAGTGAACAAGTCTAAAAGTACAACTAGTACAGTACTAAGAAATACTAAAATGCTCTTACTAAACAGCTACGCTATCTGGACCCAGAAGCTAGAACTTCTGGTCAACACTATCTTCTGAGTAACCATCAGAAGATCAGCCCACATCAGAACTTCTGATACTCTTGTACTCAGAACTTCTGATGATCATCTATTGAATATTGAATTACTCTTCAATATTATAAATAATAGTTATATGATTTTATGACATTTTTTATGTTATAATATCTTCATCTCCATTTTAAAGTTAAAATGAATAAAAGATGATTAGCATAAAGAATTAAAAAAAAACACTCGAGTACTTTGACAAAATTTCTATGATAAAATTATAAAAAAAAAAAGACAAATTGCATAATATGATATTAACAAAAAACTTATAAGAATGAGGAAGAGAAATAAGTAAAAAAAATAAGAGTTTACTTCAGATATGTATTTCCAAAATCCATCAATGGGTGAATTAAGAAATACATTTTCGAAAACACCCATACAAAAATGAAAATAAAATGGTGCAGACGAAGGTCCATCACTAGGATGAACGACTGAGGATCAACAGATTGATTGCGAGGAGCCATGAAATGTGAAAACGATACACTCTCAGATCGAGAGGCTCGTGATACCATGTTAATGAAAGAAAACCAGCCTCCCATAGCTGCAATTGACACATCCTGTAGAACAGAAAACAATAATAAAACAGGAAAAAAGTCTTTTAAAATCTCCTCCTCTATCCACCAAGTATGTCAAAAAGAAGTTCCATAGTCATTTCCTTGTTCGCATAATCCACCAATTTGTTGGCTACAATAACACCTTCGAGAAGTTGACTTCCCGGGACGAAAGCGCTTTGGCTATCCGATATAATTCCTCCTATAACCTTCTCCAATCTGTCCGCCAACACCTTAGCTAAGATTTTATAGATACACCCTACCAAACAAATAGGCCTGTAATCATTTAATTCCAAAGGATGACCCTTCTTCAGAATAAGAGTAAAAAAGGATGATGTAATCGACTTAGAGAGAACAACCCCCGAATGAAAATCTCTAAAACAAGCCAAAATGTCCTCCTTGAAAAACAACCAACAATTCTTAATAAAAAGAATAGAATAACCATCAGGTCCCAGAGATTTTGAACCATCACAATTCCAAATTGCCTCCATGACTTCTTCCTTTGAAAAGCTAAATTCTAGAGAATCCCCCTCTTCTTCAGTAATTCTCTTAAACACCGCTCCATCCATTACTGGTCTAATTGGAACGTCCTCTACATATTTATTAGCAAAATGCTGATACACCTCCCTTCTAACGCTCACTACCGACTGCATCACCCCCTATCCATTACCATACCGCGAATGTGATTTCTTCTAAGTATATGATTCATGACTCTATGAAAGAATTTAGTGTTGGTATCCCCATTGTTTAACTAGAGAATACGAGATCTCTGGATAAACATATTTTCCTTAATCTTTAAATTCAACTAAAACTTACAAGTAGCCCTTCTTAAATCTTCCAATTCATTCTCCCTAACCACTTCTAAATCATCCACCATGTTCATATTTTTAACCTCAGTTTCAACATCCAGATCAATCTTGCCAAAAACATTAAAATTCCACCATCTAAGCCTAGTTTTAAGGATGCGTAATTTTTCCTTCAACACAAATTCTCCTCTCCCCGAAACAACTATAACCACCCACTCCTTCTCCACGACACTCATGAACTCCTTATTCCCAAACCATCATTGTTGCATTTAAATGGTTAAGGGCCCCAATCCTCCTTATCCACAACTAACCATATCGAAAAATGATCTGACACGTCCCTCTCTTTGATGCGATGCCCCACCACACCCCACCAACGAATGTATCTGAAACCAATACGGCCCAACCTACTCTTAGAGAGACCATCACTACTAAACCAACTGAACATTTTCCCTTTACAAGGGATATCTATAAGACCAATGTCATCGATAAAACCGGAGAAATCCCTCCACTATGTAGAATTTTTAGAACCAGATCTCCCAACTCTCTCCTTGCAATTTTTTACCGCATTAAAATCCCCACCAATCATCCATTCCCCATCAACAAACTTGGATTTCAACACTAGCAATCTGCTCCATAATGAACGCTTAGCCTCACCCGAACAACCAGAATAAACATTAACAATATAATAAATATTATTCTTCCAAGACACCTTGATTCCCAAGTACCCGAAGCACTTAAAGCTGCATAACACATCCAGCCCTCCCTATTTCCAAAGAATCAACAAACCACCAGAGGAACCAAGAGATTCAGAGATAGAAAAATCTATCACCTCATTGGGCCAGAAGCTTCTAATCATAGGTTGAGAAAACAAAGAGATCTTTGATTCCTGAATGAAAAGATATCAACCTTCCCTTTATCAATAATATGCCCAATACGCCTCCTCTTAACCAAGCTACCTCCTCCTATAATATTAAGAGATCCAATAATCATTTTGACACACTATGAAACACCTTCCTTCCTTTTCCGCCATCCTTGGTAAAATTCTCAAGATCATTATAACTTCTCTTCAGCTCCGGTTGGGATTCCACCATCACTACACCAAGCTTCTCTATCTCCACTCTCAACCTTTATCCCCCATTCAATTATATAAATATTAACTTATTTAAATAAAAGTTAATTTATTTTAGAGAAAATAGGACATGCACTGACGGTGTAAAGTAATTTTACAATGTCAACCAATAGATACTATGTATCTTGTCAAATAAATTTTATATTTTAAAATTATTTAAAAGATATATCGTATCGTTGATTTATTATTGGACTATAGTATAAAGTGCATGTTCATTAAGTTTTTATTTTATAAATTAATTACAAAAAAAAGAATTAATAAATTGGATCATGTTAAAACTGTTGAAATTAATGCACATTTCTAGAACATTCTAGCAAAAATATATGACAATGTTTAGAAAGTTCTATGTTAATGTAATGTATAAAAGACAAACAAAAGTCTGGATAGTTATATTCTAGAAACATCCTCAAGCACCTATAAATAGACAACATATGTGTAATTGTATTCAAGCCTTTAAGGTTCAATATCAATAACATTGAAGGCTTCATCATTCTATTACTCTCCTACTACAATAAGTTGATTACTTATGTGTTGCCTCGTGTTCTTTCAAATTAAATGCTCCAATACTAGCTCTCACACTAATTGCTACTATATTTCAACTATATACTAGAGCTTTTTACACTATCCAATTACATTTTAAACTATCACTACTACTTCAAATACCAACAGTGGTATCAAAGCTATGTTTGGTCATTCACTAGGCGTAGCAAACTATTTCTTCTTGTCACCAAATATTTATTAAACTAGAAAATAAGGTCTCTGACTTAAATGTACAAAGGAGTACATGTAGCTACATGGCCCAATTCTGTTTGAGTTCAAACCCAAACCTAAAAATGAGAGAGGGGAGTTCATGTAACCTAACATTTCGACCCTCTTAATTGCAAGTCTAACTAATATTGTAAACCTATGGCAAATAAGGCTCGAGTTTTGATAGAGCACAAGTGCATGCTGTAGCAACCTGCCCTAAAAATTAAAGGTTTAGAGTCGCCACCTATTCTGAAGGGCGAATAGGAAACAATACACAGTATAGAGATCGAGTTAAGTTATTATAATCAGGTCGAGGGAAGGTGTTAGGCACCCTCAACCCTTTCCTATTGGCTTTGAATCTAAGGGTCAACTTTTATGGCTAAAAGTTAAGGTTAATAGCTAAGGAATTGAATAGAGGAAAAATTGAGATTTTAGGGAGGGGGACTCGCCTTGGTTATCCAAGTGCCTACGTATCTCCTTATGGAGAATCAGAGTCAACGTAGTTTGGGCACAGGGTTGTACGCCTTAGAGTTTGTTTATGAAGTGGTTTGAAGGCTTTTTGAATGACCTATCGTAGTTTTGAATTATAAGGTTTGCAAGGCATTTTGAATTGCCTGATTGAAAAGGATAAAAATCCGTAGTTTTTGTTTGAATGCGTTCGAATGTTTTAAATGTTTGGGCGTACAACCCTGGTTTTAATTTGTTACCGTTAGTTGCAATAATCAATAGGTTTGATTACCTTGGCTAACGGGTTGAAGGGAGGATTGCTAACCACTATAATCGATAGATTCGATTACCACGAATAGCAAATGTGCGTATTTTAATTATCGTTACTCCTCATAATCGATAGGTTCGATTACAAATAATAACGAATTTTAACAAAGGGAAAACGCTAGTCATTATAACCAATAGCTTTGGTTAAAACCATTTAGCGAAATAATGTTATTTTAATTTATATTTAATTAAAGAATTAAATAATTAATTGATTATTACCCACCGCGATCAATTGATTTAATCGAAGCGAATAATAAATTAAATCGTTTGGCTAAATACCTAAGCCGGTTGGAAGACCCTAATCCTAATACTTTGGCCACTGGCCAATGGGATTGAGCGAACCCTAATATTGTAATATATTTATACAGGGTTTTTATAATTAAAATTAATTAAATCAAATTACTCGAAATAGTCGAATAATCAGGAATACAATCGGGAAACTAATTATCATAATCCTAATCCTGACTTAATTCTATTTTCCTAATCCTAATTTAAATAAATTAAATTAAACCATGTTTAATGATCATCTAATTCTAAATAATTAAACAATAATAATAAGAATTATATAAAGAACCTGGCTATGATCATATGTTGTTGGCCTTGAAGTGTCCATGGTACACTCCTTCATCTCTGATGTGTTGGATCCACTTAGCAACTGATCTGACGGCTGATATATGGCGGAACATGGTAAGCTTTAGTGGACTGCATGCATCGGACCTGAGAACAAGAAAAATCAAAGAAAAAACGCGCCCAGCATGATTCGCACTCGCGTCCAATGCTTAACCAGCCAAACACCTTACCACCTGCGCTGCATTGATTTGTTGTTAAAACCATAATATACAAAAAAACAAATGAAACAGAACTAAAAAAAAGGGGCGCGAACACTGTTCTTTTTCGTTGCAGCTGTGTACGAACAGCACCATGGCCAATACCTGCAACACCTCAATTCCACAAAACTTGAACATAAATCACGATTAAATACATGATTTGAACCAAAAATCCGCCATGAATCCATTGGTACCCTTTGTTCGGATTAATTTTACCTCTATGAACGAATCCCAATTTCCACCTTCTAATCCCTAACAATGGTGGAATCTTATATATGCAACCGTACTTCAATTAAATTATGCCAAGAGCTTCAGAACATTATGATAAACTCATATACACCGGCAAATCACATTAGCTAATCATAAATTTGTGAAATCAAACGTAAACGAAATTGTTGCAAACCGTGGGCATTACCGGCGTGATTCTGTACACGTGAAATTGAGGTAATGATCTGGTTCATTTTAGGACACCCCCAGGATCATGTTAGGATCCTTTAAACTCCATGAATTTCTTCCAATCTTCAATTCGAATTTGAAATTTTCTGGGGATTTTTTGCAATCGGTTTCCTTAGTTCTTGGAGGCCGAAAAATCCCCCTCTCCCTTCTTACTCTTCTGCATATATAGCATACCAGATTAGGTTAACAAATTTGATAGGAAATCTTATTATTTAATGCCAAGATCTTTGATTTTGAATCAATCCTCTTTTGCCATTTTTGATCCTCTCTCTATTTCTCAACCTTCCTTTCACGTTTCTTTTGGCAACTTTGGGCCTTGGGATGTTCACTAACAAAGCCATTTTTTATTTTTATTTGTTTCATACTTTTTTTGCATTGTACTTAGTATTCAAAAGATGAATAATAATTAAAACTAATAATAAGAAAGTAAATCTATTAAAATTAGTAATAATAGTTAGTACTAATAATATTCAAAAATAAAGATAATCCTAATAATAACTAACACTAATTAACAATAACAATAATTCGCAATAATAGAAAATAATCACACCAAATATTAAAATTAATAACCAGTCAAAGCTAATTAATAATAATAATAATTAAAAATGATCAAATCAAATATTGAAATAGTCCGACAAAAAATCATAAGCTATATGATCAATTGTGAAACGGACTAAAATTCTCGAAGATGGCACAAATGGGTCAGATGACTAGGCTCCAGCACCTTCTAACTTTAACCCTCATTTTAAATCAGGATATTCTATAAGAACGCAGGTTTGACAATAGGAATGTCAAACCCCATGATTCTTAATTTTGATCCTTGATGAATTAAAAGACATGAATTGACCAGGCAAATTTTGGGGTATGACAGCTGCCCCTGTTCAATCTTCTTAAACCTGAAGAGTCGGATAGGCACGTATGCCTATCGTGATCTAAAGGTAAAAGATGATTGGACACTGAGAATGCCCTAAAATTTGCATCTATTGGGAATAAAGTTCTATGGGAGATGGGCTTACGGATGCCACCCAAGGTAAATACCCCTCTTTTCTAGACTGTGAAGCAGATGCATTCTTTTTTTGGAAGGAGCTACGCGTATTGATCGTAGCGTGGCCTAAAAAGGCAACCTTGATTTTATGCAATGTTTATGATGCATGTAATGTATGATGCAGTGAGCTTCTCAAAATAAATGAGAGCGATGTATGCACTATGTATGGATGAGGCATGTTAGTTGAATGATGCATGATTGTTGGTTATGTTAGTAATTTTGGGAAATAAAAATAAAACCTTCGTGTGTTGTTGATGATGTTTTGGAGAAGATCACTGCCGAGAGACTAACGTGATAAACCCAATTGAAGAACCCTTTGTAAAACCCTTTGATCACTACCGAGGGACTAACGGGGTGGGTATACGTAATTATCAATAGCGACGACTCGCAGTTTGTTGTAGAAGATAGTTAACTTGCTATAGAGCTTAGCAAGCTTTCGTAGTTTGTGAACCCCACTTACTATAGTTCTAGTAAGTTTCCGTAGTTTGTGAACCCCAAAAGGATCACTTACTATAGCTCTAGCAAGCTCACCTGCACCAATAGGCTTACTTGTCATAGCTCTGACAAGCTCACCTGCACCATTTGGATCATCTGCCCTTGTTCGGATAAATTTCACCTGCACCATTTGGATCATTTGCCCTGGTTCGGACAAATTTCACCTACACCATTTGGATCATTTGCCCTGGTTCAGACAAATTTCTCCTACACCATTTGGATCATTTGCCCTGGTTCGGATAAATTTCTCCTACACCATTTGGGTCATTTTCCCTGGTTGGGACAAATTTCACCTACACCATTTGGATCATTTGCCCTGATTCAGACAAATTTCTCCTACACCATTTGGATCATTTGCCCTGGTTCGGACAAATTTCACTTACACCATTTGGATCATTCGCCCTGGTTCGGACAAATTTCACCTACACCATTTGGATCACTTGTCATAGTTCTGACAAGCTCACCTGCACCATTAGGAGCCACTTGCCCTTGTTCGGACAAGCTTATCTGCACCATTAGGGATTATTTGCTATAGTTCTAGCAAACTTACCTGTATCGAAGAAATTACCTGCCATGGTTCTGACAAGCGTACCTGCATAAGATGAGCCATTTGCTATAGTTCTAGCAAACTTACCTGCATGAAAAAGATTCACTTGCTATAGCGCTAGCAAGTTTATCCATGTAAAATCCTTGACGGTATCCTATAAATGTATGAAGATGATTCTCGCGACTCGAGGGTCAGCAATGGAACGATATGTTTAGTCACTCATGACTCGAGGGTCGGAATACACACCTATCACAACACGAGGGTTGGAAACTCACGACACGTGGGTCGGGAAATACACCTTTCACAACACGGGGATTGGAAACTCACGACACGTGGGTCGGAAAATAAACCTATCACAACATGAGGGTTGCAAACCGGGCTTTTGTAGTATGTAAATGCACTAGATGATATGCGTATGCTAATGCGTATGTATGTATGTTGATGCTGATACTGATATCATCCCCAAGATTTTATATCCTTATTGAACTTGTTTAAACCATATTTGCACCTACACCACGGCTATGCTTATGCCGGCTTGGTAATGTTTATGTATGCGGGTAATGCTTATGCTCATGCGTATGTTTGGTTGATGTAATGAGTGGAACGAAGTAATGTCTTCTGTAAGACTACCTGAAAAGGTTTTTGGAATGGATGTGAATGTCTGTCTTAAAGAAGACTATCTGAAAAGATTTTTTGGAAATGATGACGCTCGTCTTAGCAAAGACTACCTAGAAGGGTTCTTAGAAAAATACTGTCTTAAAGAAGACTACCTGAAGAGGTTTCTGGAAAGAGAATGTCTTAAAGAAGACTACCTGAAAAGGTTCCTAGAAAAAGACTGTCTTAAAGAAGACTACCTAAAGAGGTGTAATGTATCAACCCATGTATGTAATGCATGATTTATGTATTTGCATGATGTTCCAATGCTAGGTCGTTGGTAACCAAGAACGTATATAGCTTGCTAAATTTGTAAGGTTGTTGGATGCTAGCGCGATTTCCCACTACCTGCTTTTGAACTTTGATGATCGTAGTTAGGAGAGAGATTGGTTCGAGGTTGTAAAGTGTGAGAACTCCTTTTCCTTTTGCCGCGCGTCTTGCCCCAGTTTGGCTCCTTTGAATTACTCCACACCTTTGAATTTTCGAAGTCCTCCATGTCTTTCACCTTTTTGCCATTTGTACCTTTAACCTTTTCGAGGATCACTACACCTTTAACCTTTGGAGGTTCTCCACACCTTTAACCTCTCGAGGTTTTCCACACCTTTAACCTTCCGGGATTCTCCACACATTTAACCTTTGGAGGTTCTCCACACCTTTAACCTCTCGAGGTTTTCCACACCTTTAACCTTCCGGGATTCTCCACACCTTTAACCTTTGAATTATTCACCTTATGTCTTTGATACCCCATGACCCAATGTTTAGTGGAAAAAGATGCCTATGATCTCCAAGCCATGAAGGAAGTGCCCCGAGAAATAACCTCGTCGTGTGCTTCGACATTTAGATTAAAGGGTATGCCCTTGATTTCCAGATTTATGGAAGGTTATCCATAGTCTTATATCCTTCTGAATTTGAATTCTCCCCATGTTTTGACGTGCCCCTGATTGCTATTGCTTCGAGATGTGACCCCAAGTCGATTGATCCTTAGGATGAATGCCCCTATTCAATAGGATGTTCGATTGCATGCCCCTGTGATCCTTGAAATTTTTTCCCCTGTTTAGGAGAACCCCCTAGATGTGGTTCCCCCACTTCAGAGTCTTTATTAGAAATGATTACCTTTGATTAAACCAATTTCGAGATTTCCTCGATGCTAAGTGTCTATTCGTAGATGGCGTTGTACCCTTCGAGAAGTAACTCCAATGCGATGCATATGCAAGGTTTGAAATTGAAATCTGTTATGAATTAGGACTGGATGATGAATGCTTGGAGAAGCGCAGTGTTAGAAATAGTTTTTACAAACCTAGGAGTCAGTATAACAAAATCCTGCTTGATATACTTTCGTAGTTAACCTTGCCTCAGTTAGGACTTTTAAATGTTGTAACTTGGCCTGGTTTATGTTTTAAGAACAATGGATATAAGGCTCAAAAATTTATTTATCCCACCCCTTTCTCCTTGATGTTCTCCAGATTCTAAAGATTCGCCTAATCCAATTTGTTGGCAAGAGAGTCGTTTCAGTGTTGAGCAGAAGCCTTAGTAGAGATCCAAGCATTGCCGAAAGATGTTGTAGAGACCCAAGCATTGATGTGAAGCTTTGATGGTTTAGCAGTCACAAGATTATCCTTTTTAGTTCGCCTTTGTTTTTATCCCTTATTTTTGCATGAACCAACTCCTTTGAGTTTGATCCATCGGGATGCCCTAATTTTTGCCTAAGTCGCTTTTGTTTTCTTTCATGGAATTTTTCCATTTTGACTTAGCGGGCGTTTTTTTTCTTTTTTTTGAATACTCCTTTGGAAATATTGATCCTTAGATATTGAATGTTGTGACTGCCATGTTGGTTTGGATTTGCAAGCTTCGGCTCTGATATGTCCTCGATCTTGGATGATGTATTGAGGAATAAGATGTTGTGAATGTTATCTCCATTACTTCCTCAATCTTGGATGAACGCGAGGAAAAGGATATGCTTGAAACTTTGCTTGATCCTTGCTTGGATTAACTGATTCTCTTGACAACCAAAATACACCATTGAATTAATTGAAATATACCCTGCCCCTGGTTAAAATCAAGGTTTGTTTGAAAAGTAGAAACAAGCTCCAACTCCTGGCTCGAGGGGGTAACGAGGGATTAACATCCTTATGTCTCCACTGTCTGGGAATTGAAACAATGCATGTACATCGTCGGTTCGGTCTTACCTTGAAAGCATATGTTTAGTGAGACTTAGTTATTTGTATTCGTCATTCTCCCTTAAGTTTGTTAATAATTGAAAGTCGAAATTGAAACAGAATAGAAGGGTGTGGGTGGAAAGTCGTAGTAGTGAGCGAATGAAGCGAATGGATTGATTTCAAAAAATGCATGAATATTTTATTGAATTACTATTCGAAAGGTACAACATTTTTACATCAAATAACATCTTAGGATCGTAGAAGTTACAACTTAAAATGATAAACCTATTAATCCTAAGGCAATCTCTTTTGTGAGTATGTCGACTTTGTTTCACTCCTTAGTTCGTGGACTTGTAGGAGTAAAGGGTAATCTCGAACTTTCCTTGGGCACGTCAAACCTGTCGGGAATAAATTTGTTAGCGGTGGGTTTTCGTCGTATCGGAACTTCATGAGTTTCCTTTGACTGAACCTCTTTTGCTTTTTCTAAGGATAGTATCACACCGTTCGCAATCCTCGGAGTTCGTAGATTGATAAAGGAAATTTAGGACCCTTTTTCCCCTTGGTGGAGAGTTAATATATGTCGCTTTCCCTCCACCGTAGTTATGCACCTTTATTTAGGGTATTGCTCCAGTTGGACTAATCCTTGCCCCTAGGTTATCGTAGAGCTTCCTTGTAAGCTTTACTATGTTCATAGATGAACCCCTTATGACTAGATACCCCTTGAGTGTATCTATGAGAGAACTTCTTTGTTGAACTAATCCTTGCTCGACGATAACCTTTGTTGTATTTATAATCTTGTTTTGAAAAGGCATGAACACGTGGTTGGCATAGTGGAAGACATCCCTTTTTTTGTGTGGTAAGGCCGAGATAGTTCTCCACGAATCATCCTCCCTTCTCTATAGTTTCTGATATTGTTTATCTCTTTGTGGGTTGTAGGAAACCGGCTAGCGTGGTAAGTATGGACGCAGGCGAAGATAGAAATGCAAATGTAAATGCAAATGTATGAATGCATGAAAATGAGAATGCACGCGTATGCAAAGGGCTCCCCTTTTTTTTATGGTGACTCCTTGTATGTAATGTAATGCAGACATGCGACAAATATAATCCTAAGGATAACCTATGCGGATTTTGAGGTGACATTGGACCCTAGAGAAATCCTTGCAAGATAGATGTTATGACACGCCAATGGAAATCCCTTAGGTTAGGGAGTACGCAGAAGGTAGCAGCTGGTGACCGTTCAAGACAATCACCGAATCTCATGGCCATCGAGAGGCCGTTTGACGTGTACTAATGGAGTTGTCCCTCGTGGGAAGGTTCTCTGTGTGGAACACAACCTATCTAAGGACGATATTGAACGAAAAGAGAATCCCTACAGGCTAAGGATAAAAGATGTATAGATGGAAATCCAAATCCTACACAAGTTAGGGGGTGCGCGTGAGCAAGCACGAGGTGACCGTTCAAGACAGTCACTATATCTCATGGCCATCGAGATTCCAATCGGCATGCGTTAATGAAGACGTCCTTCGTGGGAAGGACATGTGGTTGTAAAAATACAAAGGTGTAAAAGGAAAATCCCTATGGGCTAGGGAGTGCGTAGGAGCAAACATAGAGTGACCGTTCAAGACAGTCACTAGATTTCATGGTCATCGAGAGGCCGATCGACGTATGCTAACGAAGGTGTCCTTCGTACGAAGGACACGATTTTAAGAATAGGATCCCTATAGGCTAGGGAATACGTAGGGATACCTGCAAAATTGAAACGCATAGATACTCGAAGCATATAAATTGCAAACATATAATAAGCACATAAGCCCAAAAGTCCTAGGTTCATAGGTTCGACGTAGCGGCTTTAGGGAGCCTACCCTTTCCATGGGAGTGTTCTAGAAGGTCTCATGGGGTCGTTCGTAGCCTCCGAGACTTTTTATCTCTTTGGATTTTATAACAACTCATTTTATCCATGAGGTTCAAATTTTTGGGGTAGGTTCTCAGAGAGATCAGCCAAATACCAAGTCCTGCCCTCGACAAGGTCAAGCCTTGTATTGGACATTTCCGGATATTCAACCCACTCTGAGTGGAATTATCAATAAGACTCGTAGGCGATTCAAGTCTCCCCTGGTCTTAAAGATAACTCCCACACTTAGGTTTAACAACAATTTTATATATCCCAAAAGATGCAATAGAAATAAAAATATTCACTTAAATAAATATTTAATTCAATTGCAGTAATGAAATTGCAAAGGAAAATAAATAAATAAAATTTAAATATTTAAACTAACCTCAAAATCCGGCTGCTTACAATTAAAAAAAATGCAATACACAACAAATATTTAAATAAACAGACATTATTTAAATAAACAGATATTATTTAAATAAAGAGATGTTTATTTAACTGATGTAAATAGATAGAAAGGGAAATAAATAAATAAATAAAAATAAAATTTTAAATATTTATGAAAATAAATAAACCCTAAAATGGCGAACTAAATAAACCCTAAAAAAATTGCCAAAAACCTAAATGTTTCGCCAAAAACCTAAACCCTGCCAAAACCTATAGGAGTATAGTAATTCACCATTATAGTGTGTCCCCAGCAGAGTCGCCAGCTGTAGCAACCTGCCCTAAAAATTAAAGGTATAGAGTCGCCACCTATTCTGAAGGGTGAATAGGAAACCCTACGCAGTATAGAGATCGGGGTAAGTTATTATAATCAGGTCGAGGGAAGGTGTTAGGCACCCTCAACCCTTTCCTATTGGCTTTGAATCTAAGGGTCAAATTTTATGGCTAAAAGTTAAGGTTAATAGCTAAGGAATTGAATAGGGGGAAAATTGAGATTTTAGGGAGGGGGACTCGCCTTGGTTATCCAAGTGCCTACGTATCTCCTTATGGAGAATCAGAGTCAACGTAGTTCGGGCACAGGGTTGTACGCCTTAGAGTTTGATTATGAAGTGGTTTGAAGGCTTTTTGAATGGCCTATCATAGTTTTGAATTATAAGGTTTGCAAGGCATTTTGAATTGCCTGATTGAAAAGGATGAAAATCAGTAGTTTTGGTTTGAATGCGTTCGAATGTTTTAAATGTTTGGGCGTACAACCCTGGTTTTAATTTGTTACCGTTAGTTGCAATAATCAATAGGTTTGATTACCATGGCTAACAGGTTGAAGGGA
This sequence comes from Vicia villosa, assembly GCF_029867415.1. Taxonomy (NCBI): domain Eukaryota; kingdom Viridiplantae; phylum Streptophyta; class Magnoliopsida; order Fabales; family Fabaceae; genus Vicia; species Vicia villosa. The sequence goes on from NC_081182.1 coordinate 59,906,205, forward strand.
GGATTGCTAACCACTATAATCGATAGATTCGATTACCATGAATAGCAAATGTGCGTATTTTAATTATCGTTACTCCTCATAATCGATAGGTTCGATTACAAATAATAACGAATTTTAACAAAGGGAAAACACAAATCATTATAACCAATAGCTTTGGTTAAAACCATTTAGCGAAATAATGTTATTTTAATTTATATTTAATTAAATAATTAAATAATTAATTGATTATTACCCACCGCGATCAATTGATTTAATCGAAGCGAATAATAAATTAAATCGTTTGGCTAAATACCTAAGTCGGTTGAAGACCCTAATCCTAATACTTTGGCCACTCGCCAATGGGATTGAGCGAACCCTAATATGGTAATATATTTATACTGGGTTTTTATAATTAAAATTAATTAAATCAAATTACTCGAAATAGTCGAATAATCAGGAATACAATCGGGAAACTAATTATCATAATCCTAATCCTGATTTAATTCTATTTTCCTAATCCTAATTTAAATAAATTAAATTAAACCATGTTTAATTATCATCTAATTCTAAATAGTTAAACAATAATAATAAGAATTATATAAAGAACCTGACTATGATCATATGTTGTTGGCCTTGAAGTGTCCATGGTACACTCCTTCATCTCTGATGTGTTGGATCCACTTAGCAGTTGATCTGACGGCTGATATATGGCGGAACATGGTAAGCTTTAGTGGACTGCATGCACCAGACCTGAGAACAAGAAAAATCAAAGAAAAAAACGCGCCCAGCATTATTCGAACTCGCGTCCAATGCTTAACCGGCCAAACACCTTACCACCTACGCTGCATTGATTTGTTGTTAAAACTGAAGGATAGAAAAACACTTAGAAAGGGGGGGTTTGAATAAGTGTAGTTTTAAATCTTGTAAGATAAAAACAATTTGCACAATGATTTTTATCCTGGTTCGTTGATAACTAAATTACTCCGGTCCACCCCCTTGGAGTGATTTACCTCACCTGAGGATTTAATCCACTAATCACACTTGATTACAATGGTTTTCCACTTAGACAACTGCTAAGTCTTCTAGAGTATCCTGATCACTCTAGGAACAAACTGCTTAGATAACTTCTAAGACTTGCTGGAGTATACTGATCAACAACCTGATCACTCTAGTCCTTTACAAATTAATGTAAACAAATTCTAAGATTATTACAATGCTTCTTAAAAGCTATAATCACAACTGTGATATTTCTCTTAAAGTTTAAGCTTCATCTCACTAATATATTACAACAGCAATGTAGTGAGCTTGATGATGAAGTTTGAGAGCTTTTGAGTTTGAACAGCGTTTCTGTAAGTTTGTACAAATATTCGTCAACCAGCTTCTCATCAGAACTTCATATATATAGGCACTTGAGAAGATGACCGTTGGGAGAATTTAATGTGTTGCGTAATCCGTACAGCATTACATTTAATGTTTCACTCTTTTGTCAACTACCTCGAGCCTTGTTTCCACTGAGTCTACTGACGTTGCCTTTAATAGCTTCTAACGTTCCTTTTGTTAGTCAGCGTAGCCTGCCATCTAGTACTTGCTTCTGATCTGATGTTTGTGTAAATAACGTTTGAATATCATCAGAGTCAAACAGCTTGGTGCAGAGCATCTTCTTGTCTTCTGACCTTGAAGTTCTTCTGAGCGTGATACCATGAGAACTTCAGTGCTTCTGCTTCTGATATCAAGTTCTTCTGATGCTTCCATAGACCCATGTTCTGATTCTGCTTGACCATCTTCTGATGTCTTGCCAGACCATGTTCTGATGTTGCATGCTGAACCTTCTGAGCAGTGCTTCTTGCGCTGATTTTGTGCATACTCTTTGTATAATTCCTGAAACGGAAATTGCATAGTATTAGAGTACCACATTATCTCATACAAAATTCATATCATTGTTTTCATCAAAACTAAGAATATTGATCAGAACAAATCTTGTTCTAACAATCTCCCCCTTTTTGATGATGACAAAAACATACATAAATGATATGAATTTGCGATCAGAAAGGACAGGGGGCTAAAGACAATTACATAGCTATAGCATAAGCATATAGACAATGTGTGAATATGTCTCCCCCTGAGATTAACAATCTCCCCCTGAGATAAATAATCTCACACTGAAATAAATACTAGAAGAATTTTATAAATAAAAGACTTCCCTGAGTATTTTAGTAGAGACGTTCACATATGCTTAGATCTTCAGAACATTCACAGCTTCTGATTCTTGCTTCCATAGGACAGCTTCAGAACTTGAATTTCCTAGATCTTCAGAGTATTCACAGCTTCTAATTCTTGCTTCCATTGGACAGCTTCAGAACTTGAATTTCCTAGATCTTCAGAGTATTCACAGCTTCTGATTCTTGCTTCCATTGGACAACTTCAGAGCTTGAATTTCTTCTTGAATCATTGCATGCTAGATTGTATTAGAACATTGTTGAATGTACCTATTAAAATTAATAATAATAGTTAGTACTAATAATATTCAAAAATAAAGATAATCCTAATAATAACTAACACTAATTAACAATAACAATAATTAGCAATAATAGAAAATAATCACACCAAATATTAAAATTAATAACCAGTTAAAGCTAATTAATAATAATAATAATTAAAAATGATCAAATCAAATATTGAAATAGTCTGACAAAAAATCATAAGCTATATGATCAATTGTGAAACGGACTAAAAATCTCGAAGATGGCACAGATGGGTCAGATGACTAGGCTCCAGCACCTTCTAACTTTAACCCTCATTTTAACTCAGGATATTCTATAAGAACGCAGGTTTGACAATAGGAATGTCAAACCCCATGATTCTGAATTTTGATCCTTGATGAATTAAAAGACATGAATTGACCAGGCAAATTTTGGGGTATGACACATGCGATAAAGAAAACTGAGACTTGTGACCTCTGAGGCTCAACTTGAGTATAAGCATAGGAAGACAAATGCAACTACTAGAGCAAGAATGAGTCCCTCTCAAAAGTCTTCTACAAGAGTGATAAAGAGACCCGTAACCAACTAAGAAGCAAGAGTAGTTTCTGTCAGAATTATTCAATAAAACCGACAAGGAGATTCACATGCAACTAGACAACAAATGTGATCATTGTTATAAGTCTTTAACAAGACAAATAAAGAGGATCAAAGCACAACTAAGGAGCGATAACGATTCTCATAAAAAACCTTCAACAATGATGAGAAAGAGTTTAATTAGGGGTGGCAAAACAGGCCTGGCCCGCGGGGAAAGCCTGTTTTACCCGCACTTTTTCGCGGGGCGGGGGGAGGTTTTAGGCCCGCTCCCTTTAAAGTTCCCGCCCCGCCCCGTTTTTTTGGGCTTTTGCGGGCATGAGCTTTTTCATACAACTTTACTATTTTTAGGCCTAAATGGTTCATAGCCTGCGGGCTTTCCCCTCCCTCACTTTTTTGCGGGGCAGGACAAGGTTTTAGACTCGCACTCTCTAATATGCCCGCCCCGTTTTTTTGCGGGCTTTTGCGGGGCGGGCCTAAACGGGGTGGGGATGCCCGTTTGCCACCCATAAGTTTAATAATAATCATTGTGACAAGTAGTGTGACAAAAGTGAATCACGATGGAGGTATTGCTTTTAAAAATAAATATATTACATAACAATATCAATGAAGGAGGAGATAGCTTCACAAATTCACATTTGAACAACTATGAACTACACTTGGAGTTACCGATATATGCATCAAGGAGGAGTGTTGAAACTAATGCAAAAATATATGACAATGTTGAGAGAAAAATAGAATAGTCTAAAGTTGCTACTTGTTTCTAGATTATTCCAATAAATTCTATATTAACTTATAGCCTAAACAATTCTATGTTAATGTAATGTATAAAAGACAAACAAAAGTCTAGATAGTTCTATTTTAGAAACATCCTCAAACACCTATAATTAGACAACACATGTGTAATTGTATTCAAGCCTTTAAGGTTCAATATCAATAACATTGAAGGCTTCATCATACTATTACTCCTCCTAAAATAAGTTGATTGCTTATGTGTTGCCTCGTGCTCTTTCATATTAAATGCTCCAATACTAGCTCTCACACTACTTGCTATTATCTTTCAACTATATACCCGAGCTTTTTACCCTATCTAACTACATTCTAAACTATCACTGCTACTTCAAATACCAACAAAAACACTGCATTTTATTATATTAGACCTTTGTTAGGAAATATCATTTTAATGTTATACAAGCTTATAAGTTTATACATTTAAAATGAGTATATTTGATTTTTTAAGAAAGATATATTGATAGGAGTACAAATGGTACTCAATCCCGATTACAAAAGAACAAGATGAAACTCGTGCACAAAGAGATTACAAACCAAATGCACCTTAAGACAAATAAAATAAATTGTTAAACTCATAAAAATTATAATTGAGATGAGTAGTTTCTCTAATAAATGATGATCTCCACACCAAGAACTTGACATTCCCAACAATATCCATGATGTTCCAACTGAAATTCCTAAGAATGATATAGTTCCTAGTTGCCCATAAATTTCAACAAACTGCCATCCAAATGCAACCTTCTTCTCCTTACTTCACCATCTTAGACATACAAAAAGTAACCAATTAAGAAAACTATCCTTGATACAATTGGCCCCGTAGTCCCTAAACTTAATTCATTCCGGCACGTCCTTCCAAACCAACTCAGAAACACGACAAACCAGAAAAACATGCTCGAGAGACTCCAAATCCAACGAGCATGCTTTTGATCAAGGAAAACCAATATGCTTTTGATAATCTCTCGAGCATGCTTTTGATACACTAAACATATTTATACACTAAGTTGAGAATTATTTAACGGTAATACAACAAAAACACAATAAGTTCCATAAAACTATATATACAAAAACACTACAAAATGACACTTATCAAAGAACAACAAGGAATTGGTTATAACTGATATTCTTTACTTTCTATTTGAAACAAGATTACAAGTTTTAAAAGAATAAAAAATAACCGTCTCATCCTAAATTAGGATTTGTCGTAAGCAATAACGAGGGACTAGTATGCTATTTATAATAAACCTAACATACTAAACTAATGAGCTTTTTCAAAAATAACCATTACAAGCCAACTTAGGGTACAAGCTAACTTAAACAATTGGATATAACAAACATATTCAATTTGAAATACTAACAACCCTTGCATTTCGATAGTCACATACTAGAACACACTTCAACTACAATATGCAGGTCTTCAACTCATTCACTGCTATTGAAGCGGTAGATGGAAAGCAACACAAGATTTGGAAATATTTATCAGAGAATTTATCGTGTCCACAGAGATAGTTTTTATAATGCCATTCAACGATTTCTATGTTTTCGAGCTCGGGTAAAAACGGGTTTTAAGTTAAAGCGAAAAATAAAACATATGAATAGAAAATGAAAACATTCTTTGGAAAGAATTAACTTATCAGATATGAAAATATACTTCATTTGTCACAAACTTAAACCTATCACTCAGTTGCACTTAACTTACAGTACTTGTAAAAATCACCACATACCCCTCACATCAATGTCCTTGTATGCAATTTCGACGAGAGTTCAACTATGTTGTTGTTTCGATGATGTCTCAATTAATCGAACAACACATAAGCATTAAACTCCGATATTATGTGGATGTTAACCCCATTCTAATCTTTATAATCAAAAGCTAACAGATATCTCCCTAATCGAGACTTGCAATGTCTATCAATACAACAACACAAACCCAAAGCATTTAAGCAAAAAGACCACGGAAAAACCGATAAAGATTTGTAAAGCAAACTTTATACAATAATATAATAACAAAAATACATAGGTTCAGAGTAAATATACCTACAAACCCAACACAAAATATAAACACAAAGAGGAGAAGAGATAAACCAAACATCTCACGAGTCGTCGGAGTTGATTTATGAGAAGTCCACCTCTGATCATCCAAATGCACAACCCATTGTTGTTTTCTAAACTAACCTAACCTAAAAATGTGAGTTGATGAATTTGGGACAAATATTCCCCAAACCAGGACATGAAAATGAGTTGAAATGAAAATATAAACACAAAATTTACCAGATCTTGCTAAGCGAGATGAGTCTCGCTAAGCGAGCCCACATTTATTAAAGCCAAACCGTCTCTAGAGGAAAATATCTGGAACTGTAAAAATGATCTCGCTAAGTAAGCTTGCGAAACCAATCATGGCTACTGTCTTGAAGGTATCGTGCGCCACAAATTTGGCTTAGCGAGCTTCTGAAGAATTTTCTCCTTATTGCTCAAAAAATGTGTAATCTAAGCCATGCCTTTGACATTTTATTGCTCGAGGATCCGATACATAACAATACCTATAAAACAAATGAAAAAAGGTCAAACGGTACATAAATGAATCAAAACTCAAAAAATACATATATAACAAAAACGTACCACATTCACGCTGTCATACCCTAATTTTTGACCCCCCTGAGATGGCATATCTTCAGGATTTTTCATCAGGTCAAGACAAGTACCCAGAGCAGTCATTTCTCCATCTGGTACCTAATCGAGGATGCTCAAAGACAAGAAAGCTCAGGAAAAGGATCAATCAATACAAAGATTAGTCTCTAATACAATCATGGGGCTCAAAAACTTCACTTTTCTCATCTATGATTGATTAGACATCCAGTCATATGAGTACAGGTTTACTCAGGTCACCAGATTAGGGTTTTGAGCCTATCAAGGACTAAAATCAGGGATCACATTTGGGAAACCCTAAAAAACCTCAGAGGGTCATTCAAAGACATCAATCATCTTCAAATAACTCATATGACAAGATCTACTAGACATCACACTTCAATTCAAAGTCTACAGTCATTATTTTCACATGGTCGACAAATTAGGGTTTTGACCTAATTCACCAAGATAGTTGACTTTTGATCAGGGCATGAATCCAAAACTCAAGACATGATTCAAGGATCTCTACTACCTCCATATAATCCATTTATATCATCCATTTGGGGAGAAGATCTTATTTCTACACAAAAGCCCAAAAATTCACTTTGTCAGGAAAAAGTCAACTGTGAAGGATCATCATTGACTTTTAAGGTTTTTGGTCAAAAAATGACTTTCAAAGATCAATATCATCAATATATGGATGTCAAAGTCATTTGGCCAAAGAAATTCAAAGAAATTCATCAAGGAGCGAAAAGTCGGGAATTAGGGTTTTTGAAGGCATGGTGAGATCTCAAAATTTCACCTACACAACTCAAAAAACTTCCAACATGAAAGTTGTAGATCTTGCCAAATAAAACAACATCTTACAAGGGAACTTTTTTCAAAAGATCAACCATTTATGAAGTTTTGGAAATTTTGAAGTTTAGGTCATAAACACTTAGAAATTTTTCTAAGTGTTTTAACCTAGTTTTCTTCCAACTTTGGCCTCATTTTTCACAAATTTCCCAAAGGATTCTGAAGAAGACATAAACTAATGATTTAAAGTAGATGTTTAGGGCTTTCCAAATTGTGTTCAACCTTCTCAAAATTCAATTTGAGCTAAGAGTTATGCTTGTTCAAAGTTGGCCTCATGAAGTGAAATTATAGGTCATGCATCATTTTGGAACTTTGAAGTTTTGTGCACATGACCTCAAATACAGATGCTACATGACCCATAATACATCTGCAAACATGCCATGCATTCATTTTCACCATGCCATGATAATTGAAGAAGATTCCTAAAACAAGAACATGTGATTATGTAATGATTACATTTGAGAATTTATGGCAAATTGATGAATCACCCAAGGAATCTTCTCACCAACCAATTAGAGCTCACTTTGCATCTGAATTGTCCCCTAAGATCAGATAGAATCAATGGATAGGGGAGGTGGCTCGAAAATACAATGATCACATTTGGATATTCTTTGAAATTTCTTCATGGCTAAGAAACCAAACTTACTTCACTAAGCAAGCTCACTCTCCCAATCAGTACTGAGACATTTGCCTATAAATAGAGGCCTCATTCTCATTCAAAAAACACACCAAAGCAACCATATTACTTGCTTTCTCTTTCTCTTCTCTTGTTCATTGTTTTTCAAAGTTCTTTGGCAAGAAGAATCGATTTCTTCAAACCAGAGCTTATCTTTGGGAAGTGAGCATTCTAACATCTCAAGGGAGGTCATTTGAGGTGATCCAAGCACCTGGATCACTTCTGTAGGTAGAGGAACACCATTGTTGCTCTCACTTTGGAGCATCTGCAGTTGGAGGTCCATGGAGTGATTCAGAAGGTTTCAAGGCAAGCCAATCATCCAGGCACACTCCTCAGGTCATAGTGAAGCTAACCAGATGGCTGCAGCTCATCTGTAACTCGAGAATCAACACCCTCCATGTTCACTTGAAGCTGAAATCGAGGGAGGTCCATAGAACAATTCAGGAGGTTTGAGGTCATTACAAGCATTCAGTTAGTGTCATACCCTAATTTTTGACCCCCTGAGATGACATATCTTCAGGATTTTTCATCAGGTCAAGACAAGTACCCAGAGCAGTCATTTCTCCATCTAGTACCTAATCAAGGATGCTCAAAGACAAGAAAGCTCAGGCAAAGGATCAATCAATACAAAGATTAGTCTCTAATACAATCATGAAGCTCAAAAACTTCACTTTTCTCATCTATGATTGATTAGACATCCAGTCATATGAGTACAGGTATACTCAGGACACCAGACTAGGGTTTTGAGCCTATCAAGGACTAAAATCAGGGATCACATTTGGGAAACCCTAAGAAACCTCAGAGGGTCATTCAAAGACATCAATCATCTTCAAATAACTCATATTACAAGGTCTACTGAACATCACACTCCAATTCAAAGTCTACAGTCATTACTTTCACATGGTCGACAAATTAGGGTTTTGACCTAATTCACCAAGATAGTTGACTTCTGATCAGGGCATGAATCCAAAACTCAAGACATGATTCAAGGATCTCTACTACCTCCATATAATCCATTTATATCATCCATTTGTGGAGAAGATCTTATTTCTACACAAAAGCCCAAAAATTCACTTTGTCAGGAAAAAGTCAACTGTGAAGGATCATCATTGACTTTTAAGGTTTTTGGTCAAAAAATGACTTTCAAAGATCAATATCATCAATATGTGGATGTCAAAGTCATTTGGCCAAAGAAATCCAAAGAAATTCATCAAGGAGCGAAAAGTCGGGAATTAGGGTTTTTGAAGGCATGGTGAGAACTCAAAATTTCACCTACACAACTCAAAAAACTTCCAACATGAAAGTTGTAGATCTTGCCAAATAAAACAACATCTTACAAGGGAACTTTTTTCAAAAGATCAACCATTTATGAAGTTTTGGAGATTTTGAAGTTTAGGTCATAAACACTTAGAAATTTTTCTAAGTGTTTTAACCTAGTTTTCTTCCAACTTTGACCTCATTTTTCACAAATTTCCCAAATGATTCTGAAGAAGACATAAACTAATGATTTGAAGTAGATGTTTAGGGCTTTCCAAATTGTGTTCAACCTTCTCCAAATTCAATTTGAGCTAGGAGTTATGCTTGTTCAAAGTTGGCCTCATGAAGTAAAATTATAGGTCATGTGCAAATTGGAACTTTGCAATTTTGTGCATTTTGCTTCATGAATGGATGCTACACGACCCATAACATGTCTGAAACAACACCATGCATTCATTTTCACCATGGCATGAAGATTGAAGAAGATTCCCAAAAGCAAGAACATGTGATTATGTAATCATTACTTTTGAGAATTTATGATAAGCAATGATTCACCAATTGGAATCTTCTCCTAAGCCAATAGAAACTTGCTACATATCAGAAATGTTCCCTAAGATCCTGCAAGATCAATGGATGGGGGAAGCTAGCCCGAAAATGCATCATTGCATTTTGGAGATTCTTTGAATTTCTTCATGGCTAAGAAACCAAAACTCTCTCATTAAGCAAGCTCACTCTCTCACTCAGTACTGAGACATTTGCCTATAAATAGGAGAGCACAATTCAGTAGAAAAAGACACCAAAGCAACCATATTACTTGCTTTCTCTTTCTCTTCTCTTGTTCATTGTTTTTCAAAGTTCTTTGGCAAGAAGAATCGATTTCTTCAAACCAGAGCTTATCTTTGGGAAGTGAGCATTCTAACATCTCAAGGGAGGTCATTTGAGGTGATCCAAGCACCTGGATCACTTCTGTAGGTGGAGGAACACCATTGTTGCTCTCACTTTGGAGCACTTGCAGTTGGAGGTCCATGGAGTGATTCAGGAGGTTTCAAGCCAAGCCAATCATTCAGACACACTCCTCAGGTCATAGTGAAGCTAACCAGATGGCTGCAGCTCATCTGTAACTCGAGAATCAACACCCTCCATGTTCACTTGAAGCTCAAATCGAGGGAGGTCCATAGAACAATTCAGAAGGATTCAGGCTACAATAAGCATCCAGTTAGCATCATTGAGTCTCAGGGAAGCTATTGAGATCATTCATTCAAGCCCAGGTGCCCTCAATCATCCTCACGACCTCCCTTTTCAGAGGTAAGTTTCTGAACTTCACCTCTCTAATTTAAGAACTCTTTGTGAAATAGCTCGATTCTATCTTGTTCAGCATCATCAGAGGATTGAAAACCCTCTATCATCATTCATTTATCTTTCAGTATAGTCATTTAATTTGATTTTGAAATTTTAGGGTTCTTCACGATTTCTGGTAAATTAGTTAGATGTAGTTAATATTAATTCATGTTAGTTACATATTTAAAATCGTGAGTGAATTTAGAGCAAGTTTCATGTTTACATCGTGGCAAATGGTTGAGAAACGAGTGAGTTCAGAAATTCAAATTCATGGAGCTTGAGGTTGAAGATGAAGATGGTGAAGCGCGCCATTTTTGAATCCTCAGGGTAGAGTTTATTTTATTTTGAGTGATAGTTGTTTTATTAACGAATGAACAACTTGCCCCAGTGGCCACACATGCGCTCTTAGTCTCCTCATGCCCAAAGTCTGGGGTTCGAATCCCCCTCGCCCCAGACTTTTTGTTTCTTTTATTTTTCAATGATTTACTAGTTGTCTTGAAACATAACCAAATGGATGCAAGTTACTATCACCACACGCGCGTTGGCCCAGTGGTGTTTGTTTTGTGTGTGTGACTTAGAGGGCGTGAGTTCAAGCCTTGGTGAAGACATTTCTATATTTTTTACCACTTTTCACACTTATTTTCTTCACAACTTCACATAAATATTTAACCTATCAAATTAAATCATTTTCACTTCATTTTTCACACACTTGTTATTTAATATACCTATTTTATGTATAATCAAAAAAAATCATAAAAATATTATTTAATTCATATATTTTTATTAGGTATAAAATAGTATGTTTTAAGTGTTTTATTAAATACTTTAAATATATGTTTCCATTTTGTTTTAACCTAATTATTTGTGTGAATAATTTTATGATAAAACCCTAATTGTTTAGGTCTTAATTAAGTGAAAATCTTTATTTTTACTTTAATTAAGTTGACTTTTGTCAAATCTCAAAAACTGTTTTCAATCTCTGATAAAATCAAATGATTAGGGTTTTCAAACAACAAAACCTTGTGTGGACCGTCCTTTCGGGCCATACCCCTCCGTGGGTGGGATACGTGAACTGACTCTTTTTTGTCGATCGGACGCTTTCGCGTCACTTTTGAAAAAGTTTACAGAGTCGCCACCGACCTTTTATTTTATCCAATGAAGGAAAGGTTTATAAAAGAAACAGAAAAAAGACCTTTGAGAGATTCTGGGTAAGGGGGTAGGTTATACAAAGGGAAGGTGTTAGCACCCTTTGTATCCATGGTTATCCATGGGCTCTTTAGTTTGCTTAGCTCATTTGCTTTACTTTTCAATTGATTCGGAATGCTTTACCTGTGTTTTTGAAATACCTTTGCAAATAGAATTTGTAATGATCCTTGTGCGGATATATACAAATGCTTGTTTATCTTTCGAAAGATGTTTTGAAAAGATCGTTAATTTTGTAATGATCCGTGTTTGGATGTATACAAAATATTGTCTTTTGGAAGATTCGTTTTAAAAAAAACAACAGTGTATGAGAATTTTGTTTGTTTTGATTTTTGAGCAAGCAAACTAGGAGGTCTACCCTGAGTTAGGAGGTCTTTATCCTTGTTCCCTTTAAAAATCTATCCATTCGTCGGATATAAACAAAAGGTTCGATTTTGTACTCGAAACAGTAGAAATGTAACTTTGATTTTGAAAAGAGTGAAAAGGGGTTACCCTAGGAGGTGCAAATGTGATTGTGATTGAATTCAGATATTTATCTTTGAAGTTAGTGATCTGACGGTTCAGTTTTATCTTTGACATACACGCAGTTTATATGGGTGCTGGAAATTAAAATGCGGAAATGTAAAGTGCAGAAAGTAAATCTACGCTATTACATCGATTGTGCGGGAAATGTAAACTAGCCTATTTACATGAATTTGACATCCTATACATTTATCTAGGAATTTTAAATTGCAAGAAATAAAAGGCATATTTTTGTATTTTTGTGATTTATTTTAAATATAATTAATGCATTATTAATTAATTTAAAATAAAGAAAAGATGGAAATATGATTAAACCTAGCAAATAAGTTTAAAAATATGTACAAAATGTTTGTTAATTGATTTTAGAACAAAACTAATTTTTTTTGAATTTTTGAAATTTGTTTTTGGATATTTTAAGTTAATCAAAACATAATTATGCAAATAATTACACAAATAATTAAAACTTAAAGAGAAAATTATCCTAAATATGTACAAAATTAGTTTATGATATATAAACAATATTTAACACAAAGAACAATTTTTTTTATGATTTTTTGACTAATTAAAATAATTAATAAGCAAATATACAAATACATACTAATTAATTATGAAAAATATTGAAATTTTGAAGAAAAATAAAATATTTTTGTTTCATAAAATAATATATTATTTTAGAAGTTTAAAATATTTTTTGTGGAATTTTTTGGAAGTTTTTACTATTTTTAATTATTTTTGCAATAAAAATAAAATAAAATAGAAAATATAAAAAGGATACTTATCAAGTGTGGAATTTGATGAAGGTGCATGGTGTGGTTGCATGTTTTGGAGCGTTGGATGGTGGGATTGATGAGATCAAGGACCCAGATGCGTGGATACATGATGCACATGGTTTGAGGTTCAACATGTGATCATGCTGAAGTCAAGGGTTCAACGTGGGGCCCACGTTTTTTGACCAGCGAATGGGATGATTAGAAATTGCCACGCAAGCGGTCAAAATTTCAGCGCCACTATTCATCATCTTCTTCCTTGGTACCTGCGAAATTAGCTGCGGATTTACTTATGGAATTTCCTGCGGATTTTCCTTCAGATTTCCATGCTTTTTGAAAACCTACAAAAACAGCCATGAACGAAAAAGAAAAGGACCCAGACTGACTTAAAATTGTCTCCTGAACACGATGGTGGTGTTAGTTTTTCAATTCAAGCCTTGTAACTATGGATTCGAAAGGATTCAAGTATGAACACTCATGTTCAATGGTTAATGGTATAGGCTAATTTTCACGTGGGAGTTGGCATGTTAAGACCCAGATCATCTACATGGGACCTTATGAGCGTGATAGAATGGTTAGTTTACATTGATATTAATTGTATATATGAAAACGAAAATTAAAGGCATATGTACATGAAGAACTTTGAATGTCTTATACGACTCTCATGTGCTTGTATTAAGAGTTTAATCTTACTCTATGATGTTGGAGAAGATGATTAAAAAGCTTTATTTGTATTAATATTGATTGGAGAATGAAATTTGAATTTTACAAAGTTATGGAATTTTGAGAGAATTTTGATGAGTTTCTTGACTATGCCTTGATATATTTCGTGTCCTCTTTCGTGTGTCCCCTTTTGCTGAAGTATGATGCTTCTTTTATAGCCCAAAGTTGCTTGGAACTCAAGCTAAGAAGCTTTGTTGTCTTTGTTGAAAGTTTGATTTTTAAAATATTAAAAATCTTTGAATTGTTGACCAAGCTTGACTCCATTCAATGCTCTTGTCTTGCTCTTCAATTCTTGCAGAAAAAATGAAGATTCCTTGAAGTGAGTCATACTTGGAGGCCAAGCAACCATTATCCATGCATTTTCCTTTTAATTTTAATCTTAAAGTAAGATAAAATTATGCAAAAAATGGCCAATAAAGATGTGGGCTTTGTCTTGGTCGTGGGAGGCCCATAGTAACATGGCAAAGATGTTTGGACCATAAAAACTTGGACTCATTTGGAAAAAGAACATTTTTGAGCAATGTTGATTTCATGCATTTTCCCAAAATTTAGCCAACTTCAACAAGGTGTAAATCCTTCAATTTTTGTCATATGAAGGAGATCTTGCACTTTTTGGAAACCTCAAAGAGTCCTCTAACCAATGTCTTTGGTCTCATATCAAAATGATTTTTGGTTCTCCTTGTGTGTCCATTTGAAAAAAGTGTCTTTTTGTTGACTTTGAAAATGACCTGTAATGTCTTTGGCCATATTTTTCAAATGGTGAATGCTATGACCATGGGATCAATTGCATTTGAAAGATAATTGAATTTCCTTCAAAATGAGCTTTGGTTGACATTTTTTGGATGAAGGATGAGAGAGTTATGATCAGTCAAAGTTGAGTTGACTTTTCAGGCAAAAACCCTAATTTTGAATCTTAGGGTTTTGTTGATTTTTGATCTTTCCTTGATGAATTGTGATCATCCAATGATCAAATGTTGAATCCTTTGACAAAATATGGACTTTGACAAAAAATTTCATTTTTGACTGTCAGTTGACTTTTTTGGTCAAACGGGTCGTCTGTTGACTGTTTGAGCTGCTGACGGTGCGTCTGAGTGAATTGAAGTTTGAAAATTTGTATGATGGTACTTTGAGATGTATGGATGTATATGAAATCCATTTGAGCTCTCAAAACTTGTTGCTCCTGTTAAAACAAGAAAAACCCTGATTAGGGACTGTCTGTATAGGAGGCAGTTAAGCGTACCTGATTTTTGTGCAGTGTTGAGTTTCTGCTAATCATGTGATATTCAGAAGACTTCTAACACAAAAATCTTGGAAATTTGAATTGTGAATGATTGATTTGATTGATTGTACAAATCACTGTGAATTGTACTGTCTGCAGTTTGTCTGTCAACCGACTGTTCGTGTACTGAAGCAGCAGTTAAAGTGAAAAATCAACAGTCAAAGTTAATTTTCTTTTTTGTTGTTTTTTGTTTTTGTTTTATGTGAAAAATGAAAGTTTATTTACATGACTTGTTAGAAAAACACAGACATAATAAATAACTAATATTTACGGTATGCGGGCAAAATTACCGATAATAACCCTGAAAATCATTTAATGCACAGAAATAGGAATATTTGACTGGCAGAAAACACACAAAATATTATCTTAGTAACTAAGCAATATTATGACAAATAGTACAACATTTAATACTGACAGTACAAATATCACATACTATATTGAACAGTACGACGAATAAACGGTACATTTAAGAAATAAGAAATACGGCAAATTTTAAGAATGACGATTAATGACCCATGCTATGAACAATAACATGTAGATGATTGGGAGCATAACCATTGCAGGTCCACACTCCTCAGGACTGTGCAGGCAGAAGAAAGTTGTGATCACCGTAGCAATGGTGACGACTGTAAGAAGCAGTGTTTCTATCCATTTTGCCATTTTTGCTAGGGAAGAAGAAATGATGGATTATGAGGTAGGAATTTGAAAGATGATTTAGAATTTGATGTGAGATTTGTGGGAAGAATGAGAGGTATTTATAGAATGGAAAGATGATAGAGACGTTGGGGAATGATGTGATTCCGTACAAAAGGAAATTTGAGTGGTAGTGAGATTTGAAAGAAAGTGTAAGGTATTGTTGGGAAAAGAGAGATGGATAGAATAAAGTTGAGATTTGAATTTGAAAGGATAGATTTGAAAAGATTTTGAAAATAATGGAATATAGCACAAAAGTTAGTGGGAAAACAAAAACAATTGTTACCAGTACAGTGTGAGTTTCCTGCTTTTGCGCCTGCAAAAAGATTTAACCCTGCATGAACTGTGTTAGTACTATTTATCTGTAAAATAAATAAATAGTATTTGTGAAGTAAAGAACAGTATTTGGCGTTTGCGTAAGAATAAATTCCACTGTAAGCCAAGTTACTGTGTAAGAAAAATTCTGAAAACCAAGTTCTTCATATGTCAGGATATTTTGAAAAAATCCATGTTTATATGAGACTCTTAATTTTCATATTGAAACTTTCCTGAAAAAAGAAGTGGGCAAATTTTGGGGTATAACAGTTGCCCCTATTCAATCTTCTTAAACCTGAAGAGATTGTCTGAAATCTGAGGGTAGAAGATGATTGAATAAATAGATGCCCTGAAAATTTGCACTTACCTTGATCAGCAGAGATGTTGGAAGTTGCATTTGAATGTTGTCTGTGAAATGTTGTTGGCAGATTGAAACATTACCTGAGATGGGCTTTCGGATGCCACCTGGACAATGTGTTGATGGTTTATTCATCAGAATGAATCTGTTGATTATATCTTGATGAAGGATTTGAAAGTTGATCATTGTGGAACCGTTTGAGGTATCACTTTAGATCTGCAATGTTAGATCGTTCTGGAACCGTCTGAGGTTTCGCCTTAGATCTGCAATGTTAGATCGTTCTGGAACCGTCTGAGGTTTCGCCTTAGATCTGAAATGCTAGATCGTTCTGGAACCGTCGGAGGTATCGCCTTAGATCTGAAATGCTAGATCGTTCTGGAACCGTCGGAGGTATCGCCTTAGATCTGAAATGCTAGATCGTTCTGGAACCGTCTGAGGTATCGCCTTAGACTAGCAATGTTAGATGATAAATGAGTTGAGAATGAGAGTTCTTCAGAGTGAATCTTTGGTTTGATTGTATCTGAAAGGACTGCTTGTCTGAATAAGATTCAGGATGAACACTGCATGTGAGTGAGAACATCTTTGCTGAAGACATCTGTCTACCTGAAAAATCAAGTTAATAATATGCGATGTCTATGATGCATGTATGATATGAGATCCTCGAGCTAGAGGAGAAATATGCAAGTTATGTTGTGTATGAATATGCGTATGATGCATGATTGTGAATGTGAATATGAGTGTGAATGTGATGCATGGTTTATGCAGCTTAGAGCGTGTCAAGCTCCTGATTGGGAAAATAAATCCCAGCTTAGTCGTCAAGAAATGAAGGCATTGTGATTGGGAAAATAAATCCCTGCTAGCCATTTGGAAGTGAAGGCATCGTGGTTGTTGATGATCTTCTGTCTCGCTTGAGTACCCTGGGTTGGGGAAATTCTTTGAGAACCAGGATGTTCTATTGAAGGATCTTTGATTACTGCTCGGGGATGAACAGTAGTTTTGAGAGTTCGGACTGTGACGCCCTTTGGAGTGGGAATGAGGAAGATGCATAATCCTCCGATGCACTATCTGACCAAGTTTGGGTGCGGAGATCACACCTTCTGAAGACAGTAATCTGGAACAACCCTGCTGGGGAATAAGACTTCTTTCGAAAGAAAAATCTTTTTGAGGGATTTGTTGAGGAATGTGTCTCCATTGGGGAAACTTCCTTCTGATGCTGGTTTAGGATAATGTCCAAATAATTGGGACATGTCCGGAATGCTATTCCTGTTTTTCCTGGTAAACATCAATCATATTCAAATGCATATGTTCATTCAAAATATCATTGGGATGCTCGCGTATTCAAAACAGAAAAAATGAAAATGTTAGTTATAAGCTGCATTGATTTTTGAAAAGGTGCCGTGATAGGCGGATTAGTATAGGGAGACAACAATCCTAGAAGTAGGAAATTGTCAGAAAGTTTTGAAAAGTATTTATGAAAAGAAATAGCTATGTGAGAACGATCCAGTCAAGTTTCAATTCTGCTATTGCCAATCTGTCTTCGAGCATCTCATCCCTCACTTGTTGGAGGAAAGTGATTGGACTGATCGGTGTCTTTGAGGTGTTGAACCTTGTCGGTGAGTAGGCAGCTGAGCGGGACATAGTTGTATGCTTTATTCCCTAATTTTTGCCTAGGCTGCCCTTTCAGGTTTTCAGCCTACCGGGATTGTATTTGTTTTGTCTCTAATTTTTGCCTGGATCGCCCTTTCGGGTTTTCAATCCACCGAGACGCTCATTTTTGCCTAAGTTGCCCTTTCAGGTTTTCAACTTAGCGAGCTGTATATTTTTTTTTTAAGCAAAGTACTTTTTGACTATGTCTGCATTCACAGGGTGTGGGAAATCCTCGCCATCCATGGTGGTAAGCAACATGGCACCGCCGGAGAATATTTTCTTGATTATGAATGGTCCCTCGTAGGTGGGGGTCCATTTGCCTCTGGGATCACCTTGTGGTAAGATGATGCGTTTGATAACCAAGCCACCAGTTTGGTATGCTTGACTTTTGACTTTCTTGTTGAATGCTTTGATCATGCGCTTTTGGTATAGCTGGCCATGACAGATAGCTGCAAGTCTTTTCTCATCGATCAAGTGTATTTGGTCGAATCGAGTTTGAATCCAATCGTCTTCGTCT